>NC_050468.1:18364410-18677452 GCF_013373865.1 Monomorium pharaonis
CAAAACATGCTTAACCCATATATTTTGTCCCATAGGAATTGGAGTTGGAATGACGCGAGACTGCAGCACACTAATGGTGGCTCAATATTTCAAAAGGAAGAGGGAATTGGTTGAAATTTTTATCGTCTCAGGAAGCGGCTTGGGTATAGCAGTCATGTCTGCTTTTATAAAAGGAGCAATTACGTATGTACCCATTAAATTGTAATAAATATAGTACGTATTATAATAAACTCAATGATATGAGAAAATAAACAAAATTTGATAGAAAACAAAATTCATTGCGCTAATTAAGCGCACTTCATAGTGAAATGTTATTTCTGAAAGCATTCTTAATTATTATTGAGAAGAAAATATAAATGGTTAAATATTAAATAAAATAGTAATATATTGAGTAGTTTCTAAAATTAAAAATATAATTTTTAAAAATTTATCAAGTAATCTTCTAAATAAAAAAAAAAGAATAGAATACTAATATAAAAAACATACACGAATAAATAATTATCATTATTTCAAAAAGTTAAACATACGCCAATTTTTCTGTTATTTAAAAACATTATAATTAACTATACAAGTAAAACTATAGGTAGAATATAATAATTTAATTATACATCAGTTAAATTTCAAATAAAAATTTCTTATTGCAGTAAAATTGGATGGCGACTTGGTCTTCAAGCTGTAACGGGTGTAGTCTTCCTCACCTTTATTCTCGGCACTTTTTACCGTAGCGCTTCGTTATATCATCCTCAACGAAGAGCAATCTTACACTTAAAGAATCAAAAGCGCAAAATAAAAGATAAAAATAAAGCTGACAAACCACCATTCTTTGATTTTAGCACTTTAAAAAGTAAAACAGTGCGGATTCTTTTGATATCTACTGGTATTTCGGCATTTGGAATCAATACGCCAATATTTTATCTGGTAATTATAACAAATATATTTAGAAACTATAATATTCTATTTCATTCGTATTTTAGCTACATTCTTCGTTTTTTAATTTTATGTCAAATTACCTTAAACAAGTTTCATATTATTGGCACAAAGAGTATTTTAAACTTTCAAATCAATACAAATACAAAATTCCGTTCAAATTGCGTCAAATTACTGAAGCTTCTAAATAAGATTTAAAAAATTAAATATTATTTCCATATAATAATTATTGCCTAAAAATATTAAATAATCATTTAAAATTTGTAATTTACTATAATGTTGAACACAGTCAATATATATTAACTTATTTTCTCGAAAATTTATTTATAAAAAGCAACAAATATTAAAATCCCTAGTATATGTTTTGGGAATGCATTAAAAAAGATTATTTTCTACAGGCGCATCAAGCGGAAGAAGAGGGTCTCGGTGATACTGTTATCTTGCTGCAGACTTATCTCGGACTAGCTTGGACTCTTGGTTGTGTAGCTTTTGGGCTTCTGGTTGTTCATCGCAGTGTTGAATGCAGGATAGCCCGCCAGTATCTTACACAAGCAGCCGTTTTTGTGTGCGGACTCTGTATTCTCGCTCTTACCGCTGTTCAAGGAAATTATCATGGTTACGTTATGTTCGCGTGGATTTATGGTAAACTCGCATTTATTATTATTCTGTTAAATAATAATAAACTCTATATTCTATACACTCTAACAAACTCTAATTTTAATAGAAAATAAGTTAATAACAAAAAATATTATTCCATGTAATGATAAAAATCATTACATAAATTTCGATAATCATTAATCATATTGTTTAAAATTTATAATATTATATTATATGTGTATAACATAATAAATACAATTACAAAAGTAATTCCAGATTTGCTATATTTTGTATCTTGCTTCCAAGAAAAAAGTTTATGAAAAGTCGATAATTTAGCCAAAATTCCTAGTTACTTAAAGTTATAACAAAAGAGATGTAATGTTAGAAGGATTTAGCAATGCAAGTAATTTACTTTTTTTTCTCTCTCCTACAACAAAGAATTTCGAGATCACGTTACGAGTAATAAAAAAACATTGATTTTGCTGTAGGCATCTTTTGCGGCGGCTATCATTACAGTCTGAAAATGTATACGTACGAAAGAGTGCGAGCGCGGAACTTTGCTAAAACGTGGGGTTTCGTTCAATGCTCTCAAGCGATACCTATTGCAATCGGAGTACCAATATCAGGTAATAAAAGGAAACTAACATAGCAAAATAAAAAAAATGTTTAATTTAAACAGTGTTTTAAATTTAAATATCATTTAAAACATTTTTAAGCATTTAAACACAGGGACAGAAATAAAACGTTTTAAAATATCTCGAAATTAAACACTTCTTTTTGAGTGATTATGTCTCAATAAATATAGATATTTTGATATGAGAATAAGTATAGTATTTAGAATAAATATAAGAATAAGTATTAAATTTTCAAAAGCTAAAGTTTCAAAGTATTTGGACACACATATTCAAATATATCAAATCAAACATATGTTCAATTTTTCATTTGAATAAATATATATCTGAGAATATGATTTAAGTATTTCACACCGCGTGTATTTTGCAGGGTACATAAATGTGGGTTGCGGCGGTAAGGCTGGCTACTACTTCAGCTCGACATGTGTCCTGGTTGGAAGTTTCACGCTCTTCTTCATCGATTTGCATAGAAGAAATTTATCGCGACATAAACATACCAAAACTAATGGTACCAAACACACATGCTCTTCGGACAATTGTCCTCAACGGCGAAGAATGTCGTTCAGTCAAGAACCTAAAAACGAGGGTGCTCATATGGCCGCGGCTGGAGCGGCTGGAACGACGGCTGCGGCACTCGTTCTGGGAGCCGATATTGCTCCAGCACAAGGTATGTTTCACATTCCTTTTTCACACTTTCATAATAAGTAGAGAAAGAGAGACAGAACATAAAAAAATTATCATTAAAATATCTCTTTGTGCTTTTCGCTGTGTAATACTTGGAGTAGGTCAATTAAACTCATGATTCTCTGATATGCGGTACCTACTTAATCTTTTTCATTCCATTTATATGTATATGCTATATTGTAAGTGCAAAATAAATTTTTTATAACAATTATATTACAGAATATTCAATATTGATTATTGACTATTATGACTATTATCCTAGGTGAAGGAATAGACGTCTTAGGAACAGATAAACCGGAGCTCACGTGCATCTCAGAGGAAGGTATCGCTGATATGGATTTACCTGACAATTTATTGGAGGAGTTCGATTACATAGGTGATTGTATAACTTCATGCAACAAGGTCGAAAACTACCTTATGCTCTCGGAATTTGAGAATAATCTGATTGCTGAGATGCCGATTATTATGGATCGTCGTGGACGCAGATGGTCCGTGGGGAGATCCAAGACAAGTCAATCCAATTGTGGTCAAACTAGCGGCGTGCAATCGACAACTAGTGAAGAAGAAGTCAAGTCGAAATGGCGTTTCACGAATGTACCACCAAACGCTAACAGAATGATCACCGTTATCGACGAAGCCAGTGCATAATTCCGAACACGAATAATGGAACGTCATTAACCCTAAACTTGGCAGATTAAAATAGTAACTATGTATGTACAAGTAAAAAATATAAAAAATATATATAATGGAGTAATATGCAATATAGAACTTTTAGCATATTTTTCATCTAATTTGTCTTGAATACAATATGAAAATTAATATTATTACAAAAAAACGTACATATAGTACATTTAAACAGAGCTTGAAAATTTTAAAACATTTCAACTATAAGCACAAAATATTATGATTGTAAATCATGCAGAACAAAAATGTACCTTTGTTAGATGCATTGCCAAGTATAAGGTTGAAGAAAATCCATTCCTAATGCGTTAAATTTTAAATGTCGGATATTTAAAAAAGCAAGGTGTTTATGGGCGTTCAAGAAAAATGAAATTTAAACGCATTTATATGTTAGACTTATTAAATGTCAAATTTTTTAGTTAGACATGCATACTCTCTATTCAACTTATAGACAATATAGACTAATCAAAGAGAAAAATTATGGAAAGTTAAAGAAAGATCAACGAGATACGAAATACTGACTGAATTATTCCGACCATTAATATTTAAACTAAGTAATATTTAAATGTAAGTTATTAGAATATTATATTCTCATTTGTTTATCCACCTATTTAAGTAAGAGTTATGTTAGTTACTAATGACAAATAGTGATATGTTAATTTGTACAACTTAAAACAGTTTGCTGAAAACATAATCCGATAACACGGATCATTTAATTTGCAATGGACAATAACATCGACTCTCAACGAGAAATCACGGAAATACTCCGTCCACAAAAACCAACATTAGCGTATTTATTTGAACTATCTGTCATTGATTGTCTGAGATAAAAAACTAATCTATCGTTATTATTAAGTTATTAATGGCACTATGCCTTCGAAAAATAAAAAGTCTACTAATTACGAATAAAATGGTAATCTCAGACTCCTTTGGTACAAATATTGCGATTTATAATCATTATTATCAATTGATAAAGGAGCTGAAAATGCAATCATAACATCAGCCTTCTAAATCAATTCCGATAATTCAAAAATTTGATAACTTGACATTTATTAATTTAACAATTTTTTAACTTATATAATTTTTATATACTTTAAGTATGTATATTTTTCTAACAATTTTAGCTCATTTAATTTGTTTAATAAAAAATCTAATATAAAAAATAAAAATAAATATTTTATCAGGGTTCTTATTAAATCATTCAGAACTGAATTGTCAATTTTTATAAACGATCAAAATATGTACCTTTGATTGCAATTTTAAAAATAAATCAGAACTGACTGTGCAAATAAATGAAGAACAGCTTGTATGTAGACACGCTAATTTAAGATTTGAAAACTAGTCCGATCGCATTTGAAACAAAATGCGTCATAAAGATAAATACAAAGTACATATATATGTATACGTAAGTATTGTTTACGATATTCTCTTTTTTTAAGATTCCTATGAGATACGGCGTTCGACTCCAGATTGTCATATGCTCATCTACTTATTTATCAAATTCTTTATAAATATATATGTAAATAATTAATTAATAACATGTATATATACTTATATAATTTTTAATATATACAATCATTGAGAGATTATTATAATGACTATAAAACCAATTGCGTTTTTCACTGATAAATATGCGAAAAAAGTTATGTTTTTTGTTAAAATAATAATACCACAACTCAAATATACAATGGACGAATTAATTAAACAATAAGGATAAGGCATTAGAGTATAAATTTCGTAAATATTCTCGAGTTAATTTATTTGACTGAAAAAAAAATTTGTTTAAACAATAAAAGTAATGGATATTTAAGATACGCCAATTTATCAAATGTACATTTTCTTAGAATTATTCATTTAATTAATATAAAAATTAACAACAAAAAAAATTTTTAATAATGCAAAATTCGCTAAACAAGAAATTTTCTATTCAATTTTAACTTAATGTATTTTTCTCGCTTTCAAACTGCCAATTAACGTATAACTGCCAATAAGGAAACTTATTTCAAAAATATTCAAAGAACAATGCAATGAAAAAATTAAAAGATTAAAATTAAGAAAATAATATAATTTCATTTATAATTTCTATATATAAATTGAGCCAAGAATATTATACTGTTTTTCTAAAAATTTAGTTTATAATAAAAAAATCCTGTATAGGAACAAAATAACCACTCAACAAAAATAATAAATGTCAAACTTGTTCATAGTAAAGAGCAAATCGCTAAATGTATTCTAGCGACAAAAATAACATCGAACAAAAATTGCGGAATATAAATGTATTGTCATAATGTTGTTGATATAAAAATGTGATTCAAATATGTAACTCTTGTATGCACATTATTTTATTCTTTCACATTCCTAATTACAGATCTTCTACATTCCTCTACGAAAGTAGTCCTTTAATCTTAAATGTAGCATTTTATCAACATAAAATAGCATAGTAATGAACGCAATCTGAAATTGGGTCAAATTAGAAACGGCACGACCAAATGGTCCTATTATCGTTCCAATGAATGTGATATCGATAGCGTTGCTTTAATTACAAATTCCTGGTCCACCTACTAGTTTCAAACGAAGCGCATATTACGTCACGCGGTTTGTTACGTTTAATTTAATGGCGACCAAAGAATTATATCTATGAACCTACCGGTCAGTAACTAAATTCTTTTTTTTATAAAATAAAGACAAGATAAAAAAATACTTCTTTAAAAATAAAAATATATAGCTTGCGCTTAACTAAAAACATTCAAATAATTACAAAATAATATTGCAATTACGTTTTTATATATATAAAAAATTAAAAAAACATTATTTTTATATCATAGAAAACTAACTTCCTAATTAGTATCTAGAAGTATGTCTAACAATTAACAAAATAATTCAATATTTATCAAAATAATTAATTTAAAAGATCATTTTTTCCCTTTGATTAATAACTTGTAATTAAAACACTTTTGTTCGAATTATCATCTCTTCTAATTTTAACAAAAACAATCTATTAAACAATAGTAATCTATTAAACAATATTCGTAAAAATATATTAAAAAATGAAAGTTAAGTTTCATACGATCGCACATATATCATATATTATCTATGTCTCACGTTAATTAGTACACAATAGTGTGTGCAGCGATTGGCACGGTGCGAACGATAAGAAGAAACAGAATAACGGACAGTCGCTGTAAGACACCTCACGATCAACTGCCCCCGTGGCATAAATCGTGACTGTATTTTCTTTAAAAAAAAATTGCAAAATTACACGAAATCAAGGTAAGTACTCGGTACTATTTGTACAATAATAAAATTTGATTGCTAAAGGCAATCGCATTTTCTTTCGACCTCTCTATAAATTTTTTTCCTAATTTTTTAAAAATAAATTCCATTCCTTATTTTAAAATTAAATATAGCAAAATTTTTTCTGAAAACTTAATCAAATGGTGGTTTGAATATTTTACTAATATAAGTGATTCAATAACGAATCTTCGATCTCACATAATAATTCCATAGTTACATTAATTTGATTATAAAAAGAAGTGAGATCTATTTATAAAATCTATTTATTTTTCCTTTCCGTATTCAATACATTTGCATGTATACCTTCACGTAAAATTAATTTCATATAATTAAGGGAAATATAATTTTCTTTTCTTAATGTCATCCATCGACTTCGCAGTATGTTATATTAAAGAGAATTTTCTTTGCAGTTCTCGCCTGTGTGAAGTTAGCACCGCATCTTTCAAAATTGTAAGTTTTATCAAGAGTACTATTTGCACCCCAAAGAGTACTAGAGTTCCTGATAGGTATTAGCAAGAGTACCGCCGAAATATTTAGAGAAATTGCAATTTGAAAATATGAGGTGCTAACTTCCCGTGGCACCGCAACATGAAAAATATATTGTTTTAAAGATCCTATCTTAAAGTACTCGAAAAGTACTACAGTTCCTGATACATTTTAACAATAGTACCAACCGCCAAATATTATAAAAAAATTATTGAAATTTGGAGATGGCACCGCAAAATGAAAAAAATATTGTTTTAATGATCCCATCTTAAAGTACTCAAAAAGTACTAGAGTTCCTGATACATTTTAACAATAGTACCAACCGCCAAATGTTTTTAAAAAATTATTGAAATTTGGGGATGGCACCGCAAAATTAAAAAATCATTCTTTTAATGATCCTATCTTAAAGTACTCGAAAAGTACTAGAGTTCCTGATACATTTTAATAATAGTACCAACTAATAAATACTGAAAAAAAAAATTTTTTAAGATTACAGCCTATCTTTCATAAAAGTGGCCGTAACTCCTTTGCCTTTAATTTCACAGCTTTGTGCCTTAATAACTTTCAAAAGTACTCGCTGGGGTGCCAAAAGTACTCTAATCAAAACCCGGAAATTGTAAAAAAATTTTATCTCTCTAAGGGACTGACTGTATCTAAAAGTGGCCGTAACTCTTTTGCGTCAAGTTTCACAGCTTTGTGCCTTAATAACTTTTGAAAGTACTCGCTGGGGTGCCAAAAGTACTCCAATCAAAACCCGGAAATTGTAAAAAAATTTCACCCCTCTGGAGGACTGACTGTATCTAAAAGTGACCGTAACTCCTTTGCGTCAAGTTTCACAGCTTTGTGCCTTAATGACTTTCGAAAGTACTCGCTGGGGTGCCAAAAGTACTCCAATCAAAACCCGGAAATTGTAAAAAAATTTTATCTCTCTAAGGGACTGACTGTATCTAAAAGTGGCCGTAACTCCTTTGCGTCAAGTTTCACAGCTTTGTGCCTTAATAACTTTCGAAAGTACTCGCTGGGGTGCCAAAAGTACTCTAATCAAAACCTGGAAATTGTAAAAAAATTTTATCTCTCTAAGGGACTGACTGTATCTAAAAGTGGCCGTAACTCTTTTGCGTCAAGTTTCACAGCTTTGTGCCTTAATAACTTTTGAAAGTACTCGCTGGGGTGCCAAAAGTACTCCAATCAAAACCCGGAAATTGTAAAAAAATTTCACCTCTCTGGAGGACTGACTGTATCTAAAAGTGACCGTAACTCCTTTGCGTCAAGTTTCACAGCTTTGTGCCTTAATGACTTTCGAAAGTACTCGCTGGGGTGCCAAAAGTACTCCAATCAAAACCCGGAAATTGTAAAAAAATTTTATCTCTCTAAGGGACTGACTGTATCTAAAAGTGGCCGTAACTCCTTTGCGTCAAGTTTCACAGCTTTGTGCCTTAATAACTTTCGAAAGTACTCGCTGGGGTGCCAAAAGTACTCTAATCAAAACCTGGAAATTGTAAAAAAATTTATATATATATATACATAAATACAAGTTTTTAGAAAAAATAGATTGATATATAATACGTACAATTTGCCGGCCTTTTAAAGGTTGAGGTACAAAGCTATAAAATCAAAAACAAAAAAGTTACAGTCACTTTTAATTATGTTAAGTCCTCGAAAGAGATACAATTTTTTCACAATTTCCGGGTTCTGACTGGAGTACTTTTGGCACCCCAGCGAGTACTTTCGAAAGTTATTAAGGCACAAAGCTGAGAAACTTGACGCAAAGGAGTTACGGTCACTTTTAGATACAGTCAGTCCTCCAGAGAGGTAAAAATTTTTTTACAATTTCCGGGTTTTGATTGGAGTACTTTTGGCACCCCAGCGAGTACTTTCGAAAGTTATTAAGGCACAAAGCTGAGAAACTTGACGCAAAGGAGTTACGGCCACTTTTAGATACAGTCAGTCCTCCAGAGAGGTAAAAATTTTTTTACAATTTCCGGGTTTTGATTGGAGTACTTTTGGCACCCCAACGAGTACTTTCAAAAGTTATTAAGGCACAAAGCTGTGAAATTAAAGGCAAAGGAGTTACGGCCACTTTTATGAAAGATAGGCTGTAATCTTAAAAAATTCGTTTTTTCAGTATTTATTAGTTGGTACTATTATTAAAATGTATCAGGAACTCTAGTACTTTTCGAGTACTTTAAGATAGGATCATTAAAAGAATGATTTTTTAATTTTGCGGTGCCATCCCTAAATTTCAATAATTTTTTAAAAACATTTGGCGGTTGGTACTATTGTTAAAATGTATCAGGAACTCTAGTACTTTTTGAGTACTTTAAGATGGGATTATTAAAACAATATTTTTTTCATTTTGCGGTGCCATCTCCAAATTTCAATAATTTTTTAAAAATATTTGGCGGTTGGTACTATTGTTAAAATGTATCAGGAACTGTAGTACTTTTCGAGTACTTTAAGATAGGATCTTTAAAACAATATATTTTTCATGTTGCGGTGCCACGGGAAGTTAGCACCTCATATTTTCAAATTGCAATTTCTCTAAGTATTTCGGCGGTACTCTTGCTAATACCTATCAGGAACTCTAGTACTCTTTGGGGTGCAAATAGTACTCTTGATAAAACTTATAATTTTGAAAGATGCGGTGCTAACTTCACACAGGCGCAGTTCTCTAGGTCACTTTCACTGAATTTCTTTATTCAGTCCTGAATTCAACCATTTATTTCAACCCCTCTTTTTAATCAGTCCAATCTTGCGTCTCTTCACTATCGTCACATATAATCCATCGACCAAGTTATCATATCGCCACCGATCTTATTGTTATTCAAACTAATGAGAAATGTATCCAAGCGCGTGTGTAGAATGTATTGAGATATACAATAACGCGAGATAAAAAATTCTATCTTACAGCACTGAGGACAACGAAACAAGGATGGCATATGGGAAACTGCACGTACTACCATTGAGTCTCTTCATCTTAATCCCAGTGACATTCGTGATTACGTAAATACAATTTTTTTAACAATAGAGTAGATCGAATTACAAAAATTACAACGTATACATTTTCCTTAAATAAAACTGTAGAATATTAATGTGTGTGAAGTTAACATCTCAATTATTAGCATCTCATTAAAAAAATTACCAGCATAATTCTACAGTTTCTGATATGTTTCAACAATAGTTCCGTCGAATTAACTACTTTAATTACATTTTTATAAATAAAATGCTAATTTCCGAAAACATATGATAACATCTCACCGTGTTTCGAACATATAATCACGGAGGAGTACATAGAATATTAGTCTTTTATTTTCTTAACAAGTCTTAATTTTAACAATTCTTAATATCTTTTCCTACACAGCCTCAATCAACTATTTCTTCTTAAAACGGATTGCTAAATTCAAAACTGTCTATACAAAATTTACAATTATACTAAACTAGAACTATATCAGCCACTATCAACAGTGAGCAATTTCACTAGTGAAAAAAAGCCAGCGAGAAAATACACAGAGAAAATTTTAATTTATTCTCTGAATCGTAAAAACAGAAAGACTAAAATTGCTTAGTACATTTCAAAGTAAATCGATTTTAATGCTATTTTAATCCCACTTTATAGTTTTAAATGTTATAAATTTCTTTCTTAAAATTAACATAATTGTCATTCTCGAAATATTTGCGACAAAATATAACGATTATCATTAAAATATATATTTAATGGCAAACATCTGTATATTTATTTAATACTTATTAATCATATATACGTATCATTCAATTCGACTTCAGTATCTAAGTCCCCTTGAAATAAATAGATTGTATACATACACGTAAATCAATTGATTTAAAATTTTAAAAATTATTTTATGCACTGTTTTCTAAATGTCTATTTAAATAACAAACATTACAGAATTATTTAACGATCAAGAGCTAAAAGAGCTTTGCGACCAACCGAGAGAGGAAACCTGATGCGTTTTATATACTCGCTCATGCCACCGGACATTATAGTTTACGAACGGCTTATGTTTCAGATACACCATATCAGTGCAGTGGGACCATGTGGTGCCTGGGTTCCCTTACATATCGGAGACTGGCACATTGTCACCGGAATCCTGCATATTCGCGCAATGCCTGAACATCGCAGCTCTTTTACGTATGTACACAGTTCAAAGAACTTCATAGATTAAATCAGATTTATCTCATATAAAAAAAAAAAATCTAAATCAAAAAATAGATTACATAAATAAAAATACGTCAGAAAAATTTATAAATAAATTTGCACATAAATATGCAAAAAAAATTCGGAAAAAAATGCTTAAATATATTTAAGTTTTAAGTAATAAAATCTAAAACATAAGAATAACTTAAATATGTTTAACAATAAAATTACTAAACAGAATAAATAACATAGCAAATAACGTAAATGAATAGGAAAAGAGAAACAAAAATGGCTTTAGAAAAGTTTTACTCTTGGACATAATAAAAAGAATTCAATCTACATCTTTTGTACAGTCGGATGCTGCGTTTACATCAGGCATCGACAAGTACTGCAATGGCAGACAGAGAGAGGCCGCGATCTCGTAAACAAAAAAGTTATCGTGGTGACAATGTGCTGCGGTATCCTCGCTTGTTTCGGTCTCGATATACTCGCCAATTTTCAAGAAGCCCGCGTAATTGCCGCTCACATGGTGGGAGCGATGACTTGCTTCTCTGCAAGCACTCTCTATTTCTGTCTTCAGGTACATTGTGATGCAAATTATTACGTTCTACCGTGGACTTTTCGATACCAGAGACAATGTTAATTTACTGATAACATTGCAATCATTTTTTAACATAAAACTGATAAACATTCAACCTTAAAGTAGTGTCAAAGTGACTTTCTTTTTTAAGCTCCCACGTTCAACATTTGTAGGCCTTTATTATCTCCAAAAATCTCTTTATTTTTATCTATTATTATATATTTTATTATTTTACTTATCCTATTCTATTTTATTAAGTATTATATTATTTTATTCTTTATATTTTATTTATCAAAGATCCATTTAGGTAATCTACTCTGATGCGTTTAATCGCTGCATAAGAACTTAATAATACAATAAATTTTAGAAATAAGCTTAGCTGTGACTGAATCTTTTAATAAAGAAAACAATTTTATATACTCATAAAATAATAATTATAATTTTGTTAGACGTATTTAAGCTACAAGATGGTACCAGCTATGAATGGCATAATTATCGTTTATCTGCGTGCAATTCTCTCGGCTCTCACATTGACATTGACGATTGCTACGATTGTTCCTGGCTATATCTCGATGTGTGAATTTCAAGGTATGTAAATATAATATTTATAAAATTGCAACTTTCATAATACATAATTTATGTTATAATTTGCATAATATTCTCTTAGAGCAAAGCGCTTCTTAATTATCGAGAAAGTATATATTAAATATTGCACAAGACTTTAATTTTATGATATTAATTTTATGATTATTTCAAAATGCATTATAAAATTAAAGTAATAACATTTTTTCAGAATTTTTCAGAATTTTAAATACATAAAATGAAAATTTGGTATGTTGCGCATAGGTAACGATTACAAGAAGTGGCTACCGGCGGATGGTGGTTGGGGCTGGCACGTGGCGAGTACTATATGCGAATGGGCTCTCGTAGTTGTCTATTGCACGTTTCTCCTTACTTTCGTACCAGAATTCCGATTAATTAATTTTGAAGACCCTGTTGTTACGGTATCATTATTTTGTAATTAATTATTTCATAAAAAATTACGTTTAATTAAAATCAACAATATATTTTTTATACTAAATTCTTACATTTAATTTTCTTACTAAAATGTATAAATTTTCATTATTGATATTATGGTCTTTCTTACTATCATACAAGTATATATTTCCCTTTCTCTGTCAATCGCCAAAAATTTTTAAATATATTTTTCTTCCTTAACAAAAATCTAACAAAAACAATCGAAATTTTTAAAATATTTGTCATCAAGTATTAATTTATGAAAAAAACTCAATTAGCGATTAAAATTAAATTAAATGTAGATTTATAAAAATAAAAAATAAATTGTATTCCTTTACTATTAATTTGCATTTGATAAATTTTTTAAAATCATTTAACTAAAAATTTTTATTCAAAAGTAATTAGAATTTTAGCACTTCTGTTAAAAAATTGATATTCAATTTACTAACAAAATTTACAAAAATATATTTTGCATGTTAATGTTATATATAATTTTGTTTTAGCTAATGTATCTGGACAAAATTGAGAACACAGCAACGTCGGACAAAACAGAAACAACCATACCACATGACACGTAAATTTTTTCCTAAATTGTTTTATCAATAGCTTCCCATTCTAATTAATCCCACACATCCAACTCTAATGTATGTTATATTTCTAATGAAAGAGATTATCGTAAATTATTGCAAAGAGAACAATAAAACAACAAGAGCAAACAGTAACATATTGCGGAGGGTATATAAAAAAGATAATTAATTCTATTATGTAACAAAGAACTAAGAGATTCACCATAAATCTTCACTCTTCTATGATCATAAAAAGAATATTATTTAAGGATGCAAAACTATATATAATATTGCCAGAAATAAGAAAAAAACAACTCTATAGTATAGATCTTGATTGCGACGCGCATCGTACAGAATCTATACGCAACCTCTTCTTTCTCTTACAACTTTATTATTTATGTGATGCCATTAATTTAAATATAGCTGTATTATCTTATAATTATATAACCGACGCTAAATAAGTCATTATAACTGCAAAATAGAAATATGATTTCGAGCATACAATCGAGTAGCAAGTACGCGAATACAGGTCAAAGAAATAGAAATTCGTACAATCAATTATGCGGCTTAATTAGCTCAGCAATTATAACTTTTGTTTTAACAGCGGTTATTATAGCAATTCAAAGAAATGTACTATTAAATTCATAACAATAAGACATATTTTATAATACTCTAATCAAGATGGAGAGAAAATATTTTTGTCGCCATTTTTAATCAGTGCCTATTTCGCTTTTCGTCAATTTTATTATTAAGTTTTTTATTATTTTAATAAAAAATGTTAATAAAAATGTATTATAAACAAATAAAATACATTTTATAAAAGATTCATATATGTTTTTTATTATCTCTATTATATTTATTTTTTAATTCTTAATTTTCATATTTTCTTGTGTTTATACATATACTTCACACTTTATAAATAATAAAATTATAGGGTAAAATATATTCTGGAACAAATAAATTATTTTAAATTGTCAAAAACAATAACATGTTTCATTCTATTATTCGATTTTTTTTTTTTTTTTTTTTTTTATACATAAATCCATAGATCAAAAAACATTTGTACTGTATTCAAAGCTAAATTTTACTGACAACATATTCAATAAGATTACTCTGAAAGGCATTTTTCACTATTTATAAATAAACATTTTGAGAAAATAAGATTCTAAAAGCTTATCAAAAAAAGTCTAAAAACTCAGTAACAATAAAGTTATTTTATATCTTAAAATACATTTAAAAATTAATTTTAAAAACATATATTCAAGAAAAGCTGTTTGTTATTATGTAAAATCATTTTAGGAAAATATTAAAAAAATCTATATATAAAAGATCAATACAAACTAAATCCAAGTAGAGTCAAAGAATGTTTTTATATATTAATCTTTTTTTTATAAAATTTAAATATTTACGTATGTATTATTATAATTATTATCCCGTAATAATTATAAATATATTAATTACAGGAAGTACAAACCAATCAATAATGTATTGCTAATAATAAAATATATTTTATAATTTTGATTCATATGTATTTATATACAAATTAAATAATAAATTATGTTAAGTTCTAAAATTCAATATTCTTAGGCTGAGTTCGGGGAGATGCTATTAGCGCTAAAAGTATCATTCTATCCTTGTTGCTCAGTGAATATCAAAGAAAGATAGAGCACGCTTACAGCGCCAAAAAGCGTGCTCTCCGAACCCAACCTTAGTATTAATGTCTATTTATTTTAAAGTAATGGATCCATGAGATATTATATTCATTTATCTGAAGCGAGAAAAAGAACGTCTTATTTTTCAATTGAGATCAATCTTGGTGCATAATAATTTTTGTATAAATTTTTACAATTTTATTTACACATAAATAGGTATAGCATCTCAATGCATTCATTAATAATTAATCTTTTTTTTTTAATAATTTAAATCTGCAATTAAAAAATACTATATTTCTTTCATTTTCATTTCAGGGGTAATCTTAGACTTGAAAGTTTTTCAAATAGAAACAACTGCTACTTCATAGAATGACAAAGAATCTGTTCTTTATTTAGTTCTATGATATTTGTCGCAATCTCATTACAAAAAATAATGACAACACAACACGCGTCTACTACCTATTCGCTCGAGTATTAAAATACATGGTAGAGCAATAACCTTTCGTACCAGAATGCGATAGTACGCAACACAACAAACACTAAGATTTTTTATGCAATGGCGATGCTAACGGATTTAATGTCTTGAAATGTGTTATGTATCATAAAATAAACATTGACTGGTATTCATAGTCGAGTCATATTTAAGATCGTCTTAAGTATTGCCATATTATCAACTAATCATAAAGCTATATTGGCATCTTAAAACATTACTTAAGAGATCTTGAAAATTCAACTATGAATACCAATCATTGTTGAGCATTTTCTGTTTGTCACACTTGACATCCTTTTCAATGAATAAAATTATCTTACATTTTACGTCTTGTGCATTCGTTAGCATAATTTAAAAGAATTATCAATTCAATTCACAAGAAAACGTTCTAGAAGCTCATAAAACAATATCACTTAAATTCTATTCCAATTACATGTACCAATACGTTTAAATTTGACTAATATACAGAATATCTGAAACCACCAATGCCCTTCTTTTAAAATGAAAGAAACACTATATAGTATTTTATTGCAAATTCGAATTACACTCAAAAAAATTTTTTTGTCTCAAATATTTTTTTCTAAAAATACTTCCATTAATCTTTTATTTAAATTTTTTTATCATATTTTCAAAATTATGTTAAAATTAATGGAGATGTTTAAAAAAAATTATAATCAAAAATTTCTTATTTTTTTGCGTATGATCTGAACACGGTAATAAAAAATATAATGTTACATTCAATATTCGATTTGCAATATGAATATAGTAGAATTTCCAGTTAGAATCAAAATGTAAAAATATCACCATACGATAAATGTACAAATTGTCTCATTCCATATTGTGTGTGTGTGTGTGTGTGTGTGTGTGTGTAAAACTTGAATAATTTAAAATAGCTAAAATCTAACGGTTTTAAGAATAAAAATATAATTTATTAAAAAAAAATATAACAATTAAATATGCTGATCATAAACACATTTATATAACTAAAATATAAATTTAGCTTTATTGGTTTTGTTTCTAAATTACTATAATATTAATAATCAAGAAAGTAAAATTTAATTTTTGCAAAATACAACCATTTTATTTTCATATTTATTAAAATTTTGTTCAAAATATATAACATATCAATTATTATTAGACACACATTATATATAGATGCGTGTATATGTATTATTTAATAAAGTTCTCAAAACATTCATAATTTTAATAATTAAAATAATCGCACAAAATAATGATAAGTAATATAAAGCATACTGATTTTTTGTTACATAATACATTTCTAAAAAAAGGGATCGTATCTATCGAGTGAGAGTAAATTACCGATAGTAAGTATTAATAATACTTGACAACATATAATATTATTTCTTATAACTATTTTTTTTTATGCTTTATACATACATATATATATATAATGCTTTATATATACATATATATATAATGCTTTAGATGTGGTTTACTTTTTTGTGTTTTCTAAACTTTCCAAATTTCTCAAAATAAAATTCTTTATTTCACAAATAATCTATAATCTGTAATTTAGTAAAAACATTTGATTATAAATTTAATAAAGTTACTAATAAAACATAACGGTTGTTTTTATTTCAAATAGAAATATTAATTTAAAGATGAAAAATTTAAAAAAAGATCAATCTACAATTTTTTCGATTATTTTCGACAAAACTAGCGTCGTTATTTAGAACAGGTGCCTAGCAACGATCGTAAATACTTGCAATCAGCTTAGAGAGCAATTCAGACGGCAAACAAAGAGAGAAAAAAGACAAGAAACGGGCACAAACACACACGCCATCTCGATCACGGTACTCTTTCTCTAACAATGTAATATAATAAATCAAGTCAATTTAATTCAAATAATCTCAAAAATCACAATATATCAACACACCTGAAATATGATTCCTTCATTAAATAAAGTTAAGTTAAAATTTTATTTGATTTTTTTTTACAATTGTTTAAACGTTTGATTTTTGTTACTAAACTTGAGATCAAACTTAGTAATTGTTTGGCGATTTTCCAACTTTGCTTCTTACACAATCGTTGCTATTAATCTTAAGAGTGACACGTCAGTGATGAAAAACCGCACTTACAGAGTAGGATAAATAGCTTTGGCGAACGTACTGATCGTGCAGTAACGACGCCGACGCGATAGTAGCAAGGACGGCAGCCCGTGCGGCGCAGCTGCCTAGAACGTCGTTTTCACTGACGCAACATCGATCGCGCACTTCCACTGGATATAACCTTTGCATTTTCCAACGAGGTTTCGCGACCCAACCGAGTTTTGCCGTCCGACAAATTCAAGTGAAATCAGCCTATACTTCGCGCCTAAATTTCCAATTGCACACAATACCATCCACGCGACTTCCGATCTGTTCTCCGAAAAATGAAGATCACCAAGAGTTCCGACTGAGCAACCCCACGGACGAAACCTTAGGAGAGACCTGCACCGCTTTCGGAGTGAAAGTTTCGTGTAACGCCGCCCCATGTATCGTCAAGTGTGCCTCGTTGCAATTTTGGTATGATTTTATTTTTCAAATAACAGAAAGTAACAGAGAACCGATTGACAATTTTTTATAACAGATATCCTATGATCTTGCACCGTGAAAATAAACAAGAGAATATTATCGTGGTTGTTGCACGTTATATTATAAAAGTCATCGAGATATATATTATATTTCTCTCTGCTTTCGATGTTATTTTTATTTTATAATAAGTGGAAAAAAAATAGAAAAATGATTACTCAACGGGGAATTTCTACTTTATCATATCTGCTTCCGCTTCATGACTTTCGCTAATTCGCATTACGTTTTATTTTTTCATGCAAATAATGCAACAGTTTGCACGTTTATTAAGCGTAATATAACAAATGCTTATTGACGTGATATTATTTAAATAAATGCATAATGTGACTGCCTCGATATATGTTACAATTAAATAGGCAATACAAAACTTTAATAAGCTTCTAACTTAAAATTAAAATTGTTTTTTTATAATTAGTATTACCAAATTTATTGAAATCTTCATTAGTAAATGTTATAATGCAATCACAAATTATAAATTAATATTATTAATAATATTCTATTCATTGTTGCTATGTTAAATACTTTCATTTACATTGTCTGTCATTTCTATTTTTTGCCATTGAATACTAACAAATTTATGATTAAATAAAAATAAAATTAAATAAAATTTTTTAGTTTTGTTCATTATTTAGATTTATTTGACACCATTTTGATATCAATTGCACTTCACTTTTTCTATTAATACACAGTACATTTACTTTTAGTGCAATAATTTTATTAATGTTATTAATAGTAATCCCATAATAGCAAAATTATTAAAAAATTTTAAATTAAAAGTAGATTTGAATCTTAAAAAAACAATTCTTTTATTTTTCTTTTAATAATAATATGATACCTGTAATAATATTCCGATGCTTTGGATACAATTTCAACGTTAAAATATATATAAGCATTTCTAAGAACGATCACAAGCTTATTTCCAAGGTGATACCAATTAAGATTTATTTAATCGCCTCTTGACTATTATATTACAGGATATATTTTGTAAAAAAAAAACTCTCTGAGAATTTGCGATTTTCCCAGAAATTTTTTCAAAACTCTACAAACAAAATTAGAAAATTTTTTAATGTAGCTTTTAAATAAATTTATTTCAGTACATCTTTTAATGTTCTTTAATTATAGAAAGAAAAGTCACTGGATTTTGAATAGTAAAAATTTTAAAAATATTAAAAAAAGAATAAAAAATAAACTAAATAGCGTATAACAATTTGTTCATAATAATGCTTTAAGTTTAAAAATACAAAACACAAAATCTGATTACGCACATAATGCCAAGAACGATATATAACTTTTTTTAATGGCACTAATTTTTCTTAATAAAAGTTTGCGTATTACATAAGAATACATATAATGTATATATGTAAATGTATTATGCTATACTTATTATTAATCAATTGTTGACATTTTGTTTTGTATATAAAAGAAATTAGAAAAAAATAATAAAAGAAATAATTTTGTCAAAAAAGAAATTTTTAATTTAAAAATAAAATATCAAAAATTTCCCTAAGTTTCAAAAAAATTCTATTAAAATTCTTAGTTTCCAACAATAAAAAAATATTAAAAATTCCAGATTTTATTAATTTATCAAAATTATTTTTTTTAACGCAATAATAAAATGTAATTACTTGCTTTATTTATTTTTTTGTCAAGTTATATGATTGTTTCACATAACAATCATTTTATTCTTTCTTTCTCTTTCTACATTCATTAATCACTAATAATGATTTTAAAAATAGAATAAAAAATGTAAATGACACTGTTCTATAATGTATATAATAGAAATGTAAAATTAATTTAAGGATTGTTTTTTTTGTTAAAACATATTTAAAAAATTAATTGAATGTTTAATAACGATATTGTTCTCTACATCATCCTTCAGTTATCAAAGATGCTGTAAAAAATTATTTATTTACGTCTTTATTTACACACAAAAATATAATAATATTATTATTATTATTATATTTAAATAATAATGATATAAAAATACCATATTATACTTTTTATAAAATATATACTACTATAAAGATTGTAAAAAAATATTATATGCTTAAAGAAAATAATTGCAGCATAAAAAAGTGCGACCTTACATTGATAAAATTATTCATATTATATAAATTATTGTTCACATATGTGTAATAACAGTTCATTCTTTTACAGAGCTATTCAGAAAACATTGATGGGATTTGAATTGCGACTGTCCTTGGTTCAGTAATTGCGAAGATTGATACTTATCCAGGAGAGAATTAAAAGGCCTATGAATAGTCGTCAAAGAATATGAATGATCGTGACTCGTCGGCGGCTGCATCGACGCGAAATTCTCCCCGATAACGGCGTCGATCGCAGACGTCGGCGATTAACGTCATTATTATCGTCGGCTCTAACAATTACAACAATTAAACATCGAAATCATGGACAAAGAAGAGTTTTTTGCAAATCTACATTATTTGCCAATTGCCGTCTTTATCTCCTTGCCTGCAGTTTTCATTTTAACGTGAGTCTAAATACAGTTTATGAATTATTAAAGAGTATGTTTATAATACGTTTATTTATTAATATCTATTATTCTTTTGTATCTATTAATATTTTGTATGCAGGTCGAATAGATGCGCGGGATATTTCAATCTAGAACTTGAAAATTTCCCTGTTCTTGAGAATTTTTCCAAGAAAATCACTGCATATATTGTTCTTTGTTTTTACACATTTACTTATACATACTTTACATATTTAGTACATATCTATAAATAGTACATAACTATAAATAATACGTGTGTAAATTTATAAATAAAACACATTTTTCAAGTCGACTGACATGATTTCTCAGAAATTACTGAAACTATTGATTTCAACTTGAGCATATATAAAATACATATGTGATTCTCACAAAACTAAAATTATTGCAATATCTATAAATTAACTTATTTTTTCATACATGTTAAATTTAATTAATTTGTTTAAAAAATTGGTACTTCTTTTTTTAAATCGCGTTATTTTAATAATTTAAAATAGTTTTTATTTATTATAATTTATGCGATAAACATATAAAGTTATTAATCATATCGCAATGCATATATTTATACTTAAATAAATCCTACTTTCTTTCTATTTACTTTGAACTTTTCTTTTTACTATAAATATTCCATTAATAGAATAGATATTACAGAAAAAGTTATAAACTATTTCTATTATGCTCCCGCGTAACTTGCATGCGAGTTTGCTGCTTGCCAGGTAGCAACATGTATTTAAAAATTTTCATAATCCGAGCTATCGTCATCGTCATTTGCAATTTTGATTGTGACGCTATTGATTTGTGTTAGCATTAGCGATTCAGATTTTAGCCACCACTAAACGACATGTGCATTGTTCCATAAAAAATTTAGTGTTTTTAACAAAAAATGGATTTCAATTTCTTCTGAGTAAAAATATTTTACATATTGCGTTTAAATTAATGATTGTTCATAATACAAACTTTTTAATTAATATTTTTGTATTTAATATGTAAAAAAATTTATAACATAATAAGTAATCCATTTTTTTACTAATTGTTACATAAAAGAATAAATTAAACCTCTGTTTTTAGTATCATCTGGCTTAAATAAATAAAAATAAAATATACTTATTTTACAATCGATAATTTCAGTAATTTCTGAAAAATCTGCTAAAAACTTGTAAAAAATGCAGTGTTTATTTTTAAATTTAGAAAAGTTAAAAATTAATAAACATTTAGTTACATAAAAATTTGTAAAGATTTACAAAATATGTATAAGTAGATGTATAAAACCACCAGAAAAATATGTATAGCAGTTTTCTTTAAAAAAAATCTCAAAAATAGGCCACACTTTCTTTTTTCATACTCTAAACTAGAATATTCTCTTAAAATTATTTTCTATTATTTTAATTAATCAAACATAAAGAAATCTATATCGGTCCTAATTTTGTTTATTATTACTTTAATTAGACAAAAGTGTTCAAAAAATTTATTTTTTAATCCACAGATACACAATCGCTGTCTTACTAGAGCATGTAGAAGCTGGTTTTCCTTACATTTCTGATGCAGCGACTTACGCACCAGAAAGTTGTATATTCTCTCAAGCGGTTAATCTGATCGCTATTCTCAGTAAGTAGAACAATAACCCAAAATTTTCTATAAACTGTAATATTATCTGTTGTACAGACATCTTACAAATATATTTTATACCATGATCTTTCTTGCATAATAAATTGAGAGAATTGTTTAAATATTTGCAATTATCGTCTATAAGAGTGACATTTTTCTTATTGTATTGAAAACAAAAAACTGTGATATGTTATTATTTATTCATTAAAAATTTATGATTTATTTTAATTATACTTAAAGTATATATAGCAACATAATAAAAAAACTAAGAAAATTGCAAAATAATATAGTAAATATAATAAATATATAATAATAAATAAACAATATCAGCATAAATTTTATATGTCATTGAAACTAATTATAACTATTATATCATTTTATAATATTTTGCAGTGGGGTTCATGATCTACATAAGATATTGCCAAGTTAAAGAATGCATCAGAGCTTTTGGTTCATCAACTTCTTTACCGAAATGGAATCATTGGGCTTTAATTTTCGGTCTTATATCAACCGCTGGTCTATCAATCGTCGCAAACTTTCAAGAAACATCAGTAATAGTAGTTCATCTTATCGGTGCATTTCTTTGCTTCGGAGGTGGTACCGCGTATTTTTGGACCCAGGTATATATAAAAAAGTTATACGTGCTCAAACGAGTAATGATGCGAAAGTTTATTAAATAATTATTGACATAAAAATTTAATATAAAATAAATAAAAATTTAACTTAATTATTTGCAAATAAAATTTAAGAATAAATTATTTAAAGAACACAGACAAATGCTTTATGAACTCGATCAATTATAATAATTGTTATATATCAATGAAAATAAACTACGATTATCTGTTTATTGCAGGTCGTATGTTCATTTTACTTGCATCCCTCAGGATACTCATTACGACTCGTGCATTTTCGCACGGCGCTATCAACTTTCTGTTCTATATGCTTCTTCGTGATCCTCATCACAGGCGTATTGGCCCATTTGGCCTATAAGGGTTGGTTCGTTGATTTTTAGTTACTTTTACTCACACACTACAATGTATTAATATTTAAAATATATCCCATAGGAAAAAATCCTCGGAAATGGTACAAAGAGGACGGCGGCTGGGAATTGCACGTAGCTAGCACGATAACCGAATGGCTTTGCGCAATAGCATTTTGCGCTTATATCCTGACATTTACGGAAGAGTTTAGGGATGTCAGAATAAGTCCTCCAAAGGTAATACTCGTTGGATAATACATTTTAGGACACATAATTCTCTGTGTTCTATAATAGAGACAATTTTTTCGAAATACTAAACAAATATATTGTAGCAGTTTATTGAAGAAAGTAATATTTGATATTATATATTATTAATGCTTATTGATTAATCTATCGCAGCGATCTAGTAGAGAAAATTTTACAGATTAAGATTTAAAAAAGAGTAAAATTTTTTCCTTTTTTTTTTTTAAGTAGAATATAAGTACTTATCATCATTATTTACTGAACATTAATAAATTATAATACTTTTTCTTTTATGCATGTCTGCCAACAGGTAATCTGTAACCTACACCGTGTGAGATCAAATAACGAAATATTAGATGAGAGCCAAGGCTCCGGTTCTATGAATCACGATCAGATGAATCCATCAACCAGTACCTGATCGCTCTTAGGCAGAGGCGTCGGCGGCTATGTCAATCTTCTCTCGCATTCGCCCGTCGATACACCTTGTCCCGGCTATCGATACCGCGAATCCAGAGACAATCTGCTGGATGAAGCGGCGCCGCTGGTGGCCACCACACCACCAGCGTTGCGCGACAATGCCGAGAGGAATCCCAACGTCCTCTGCCCACTGGAAATACATGTGCATGATCCCACAACACGGGAACGACGACGGCGTCCCATAAGCTATCATCATACGGAGAAGCGATACCAAAGAACCGTCGAGGACAATTCTAAGAAATGGATTGATCTCGATGAAAATGTATTGGACGGTTACATCTTAATCGACGACAAAAACCTTGGTCCTTCGGTTCTCGAAATTGACGGTGAGGAATTGCCATATCCCGAGGATGCTACTGAGTACGATGACAACAATGACAACGATGATGGTAACCAAGACGAAGATACTGGCAGTCATGGTAGATGCGAGTGGTCAACATACAATCGATCGAAGGAAAGTAAATCAAAACGATACTGGTCTGATTTCGATTTTGGCATGACATATCCGCTTGCGAATAGTCATGGAAATGCTTATCAGGACTCGAGCAGCCACAGTAAGTACACGGAATTGTATTCGGAGCACCGAAAGGCGCGAAACAATTTCGAAATAGCTCACGGCCTTGACACGTCGTCGTATGCAATAGCGAACAGTCATGGCGAACATGGCAAGCTTTCGGCAGATATGCGGGACCGAGATTACTCAAAAAGTGACAATCTAACTTATACTAGACCAGCAGATATGAATTACGAGATAGCCAACAGTCACAGCAATTATCGCGTATTCTACGACAGTGAGACGCAACATCAAGGTGTGATGCCTACCTGGTCCTCGGAACTATGGTCGGAAAACCATAACGGAGAATCTCACGTTGCGTCAGAAGAATTTAAAAACAATACTACAAAAAAAGAGAATAATGAAGAACATGAGGCAAATACGAATCAATCAGAAAGAAAAGACGAGCCGGACCCTGAAACTACTTACGATATCGAACAATGCTTAGTACAAATCGAGGAAAGTCTTTTAAATATTGAACAAAATCTTCTTCATGTTCAAGACCTAGATATTCCAGAATTGCGGAATCTACTCTACAAAAGTCCGAGTCTCGAACGGAGCCTTTACGAGGTATCTAAACATAGTACAAAATATTCATCATAAATATTTTATATAAAATATTTTTAAAGATACAGATTTTTAAATAATACAAAAATTATATATATTATATACTAATAATATATATTTTTAAAATATATTGAAAAATATGTATAGTATATACATATATAGTACACATATATAAACTAAACTGTGTTTTTTTATATCTTTTAGTAACACAATATAAATATTTATTATAAATATTTGATCAATAATAAATATTACAAAGAGAACAAAATCGTTAAAAACTAAAAAAAGATTCATTTCACATTTTTTAATTATTTATAAATTAGCATAAATGAATTTCAAAATTAAAAAATAAATTTTAATAAAAAAAAATTATTTTATTGCGAGCTGAGCAAACACAAAATACGCTGCTATATAACATGTAACATGTAACATGAAATAAAAGCAATATGATTATAAGAAAGTAATTAATATTTTACGTATTAATGTTTTATATCCACAATTTAACTATTATAAAAGTTTTTTTACATATGTATTTTTATTAACATTATAATTATAATAATGTAACAATATAATAGTCTAATTTCTCTATAACTCTAAGTTAAGTTATCAGTCTTAGCTCAGTATTGTGTACTGGATCTTATGTACCTTATATAAGCAATTTAAATTTAAAAAAATGTACTTAATAAATAAATAACTTAAAATATATATTAAAATCTTGTTTTACTTGTAATTGTTTTTATTTATTTATAAATATTTCATCAATATTTTATGCTATATTGGTTACAGGATCTCTGTGCCGATGGTACTATTCCAATTACTTCCACAAATAAATCTACATCTGTGGATTCGGACGAAGAAGAAGAGGAAGAAGGGGAGGGGGAGAAGGAGGAAGAGGAAGTAGAAGAAGAGGAAGTATGGGTAGGCCAGAATATAACGATTAAGAATAACGATGATGGAGATGCAAGTGCACCTCTTATGAACAACTTTAATGAGGAATCCTTGGATACAGTCAACGTTGACGAACATAATCCCTTAAGATCAGCAGATGATCACTATACCGATGTATCAAACCTCCAAGAAGAGAAAAAAGACTCAAATTCTCAACATTCGAAGAACTTTGTGCTCAATAGTCTTGGTAAAACTTTGCCAAGAAAAATCGCTCTAGATGAAGTTAAAGAAAATATTAGACTTTGCTCGTCGGAGCCGGAAGAGCCCGCGGTTACGATCGATTACAATTTTAATAGTGCGTACGCCGAAAAGAAATCCCTCTTCCGTGATAAGTGGCACAGCAGGGCGAGCTCATTAGACGAGAACTCGATCTTCCAGAATTCGGAACTGAGTGACAAGCAAGAGAACGATAAAGCGTTGCAGGACGTCTTCCTTATGACCACGGGATCTCGTCGTTTAGCAGCCAACGTGAAAGCACTGTCGGAAGGCACTTTACAAACTGACCGGAAAAAACGACGTGAGAGAAGAGGGTCTCACGAGGAGAAGCTTCTACAGGCCGTTGAAGCAACGGCGGCGGACTTTCAAAAAAAACTCGAGAGTTTCGCGTCACAGCGACGATCTATTCTACATGGACAGAAGAGAATGGCACCAAAATTAGCCAAGGAGGTCTCGGACAACGCAACGTTACGATCGAGAGAAAAATCACCTACGAAATCGAAACGCGCGATTCCGTCGACAGCTAAGACACGGGACAGAGACAATAGCGCCGGTAAAAATACCGGTGGTGATAAGCGAAAGAGAAAGAAATCGGGAAAAAATCAAGGTGTCTCTGAGAACGCTCTGGTACCTAGCAAACTAATCTCACTTTCACTATCGTTGCTTCTCGCAGCCCTTCTGCAAGCGGTCAGATGCTTGGCGGATCTCGTCGAGGATGCCTTCAGATCGGTCAGTTACGATAGAAGCGGATTGTTGCAGTAAACTGCAAGACAGACACAACGCAACGAATGTATCGGTCGTAAACAATGGATTCCTAAGAGAGATTTTATGGCAATTAATTATATCACCGATAAACCTCGTAATCATTTAAGATTTATATGATATCTGTGATAATACTAATGCTTAGGATTCTCGACGAAACTTGTATTAACGTCTGCTTCCAAAATATTGACAAAGTTTCATCTTGTTAACAAGAATCGAAACTGATTTTAAAGAACTTATAAATATAGTGTGCTGTGAACGTGATTATATGACGAGCGCATTAATCTTAACAATTGTTCTTTCTCTTTGAAATATAAAATTAAAAGACAGATACAACGAAACAAAATACGATAAGTACATAACAAATTTGGATAACTCGATGGTGCTGAATACGTGTGAACGGTGTTTTCGTATTACATATATACGTTCGAAAGTGCCTGAAACCTATCGCGTATCACATACGAGATGCAGTACACGATACACTATTAATGACACTATTTATGTCTACCCATAAATCTCTTTTTTCAAGTTGTAAGAGCATTGAGAAAAAATAAAACGAAGCGAGAAGATAAAGTGCTTGAAACATAAAAGCGTAAGTCGGTTTTCCCAACCATCTTCTTTTTTGCGATTCAAAGAACGTAAATCGGGAAATGGTATTATTAGACTTTTCGGATACTCGACTTGAAATATCTGATTAAAACAATCACAGTAGAATTCTATTATAAATTGTTATACAATTTTATATGTATACAAGCACATAAAATAAAAATATTCTCTGGAATTATATTTTTATATCATTTATATAACGTTTAATCAGAATTTTCATCTTTTATATTTATATTTTATTATAACATAAAGATAATGCCGTTAAATAACAAAGTAAAGATAAATTATTTTTAGTTTTGCACTGTCGATAAAAAAAGAATAATTGTATATCCCTTGTTTTAATAGCTAAAAAATCAATTGAACAACAATAAACCAATATTTCCATGATAATTCACGAATCACTATCAATCATTATTTTATGGATTTATTTCTCATCGATTCAATTTACCATCGATCTTTCTCCGTCCGATTATAAAACAGCATAAAATGTTTTATACGCTGTACGTATACTTCGCGCGCAAAATAGTATACGAGGAGCAAGGGTGTAATTCAGATCGATGTTTCATACTTATCGTATGTCGACTAAGGTCGAAGGAACGTGATACTGAACCGCTCCGAAATGTTCCCTCAATTTCGACTTTCTCATCTTACAATCAGTTGAACGAAGTCTCATGTTTCCAAGTCAAGGCTATCTTTTGCAAAGCTTTCTCTAAAGATAGTTACTTCTTCGTTCGTATCCTGTCGATCACAGTGACAGCATATCGCCGTTAATAAAACAAAATATGTAGGGTGACACTAAAATAGATAGTTCTATTTTAATAGCGCATTCTACTCTTCCTAAGAATGAAAAAAAAAATCATATACATATAAGCCCGGAAATTCTTTTTTCTTTCTAGATATAAGACGTTTTGTTTGCACCAAAACATTTCTATTAAAAATCAATAATGTAATAAAACATGTCATCTTAATATTGAGAACTGTATATCGTAATAAATCAGTCTATGGGCAAAGTTTTAGAGTTTGGAAAAAAAAAGACTTATGTTTATACAATCTTTTTTCATCCTACAAAAAAGTAAAATAGACTACTACAGTGAAGCTATTTTAGTGTCATCCCGGCGTGAGTAACGTTATCTTTCTACAAGATCAAATATAACGTTTTTCAGACGTTATAAGATTGGAAAAGTTGTCGATAATCGCGAAATTTCATGTCATCTCTATTATGTTACGTATGAAACATAGTACAGATACAATATTCATCAAATCCTTCATATCTCCTATTTCTTTATTCGTATTTATTTAATTTGTATCGCGAAAATATGTAAATGTATAAAATCGATTTTTTTTGCAATTTAGATAAAGCTCGCGTGCACACAATAAAATATTTTAAGAGAGAAAATAAAATAAGGATAACATGCTTAAAGAAAAACGCATGTGATAACGTTATCATTATTACGACATTTATCGCCGTAATAAACGCAAATAGAGCAATCGGATAAGTTCTCTTTCTAGTACATCAATCGTTTAGAAACGACGTCCCCCGCATTCTCTTCTACACGAAAATACCCATCTACCCAACTAGCCAATGCCAACATAAAAACGCCATTACGAAGATAGAGAGCCAGACTCGGGTGACTGTTCCGAGTCTTAATACTAAAATATATCCTCATGCGAAAATGAAATCGAACTCCCAGTTGAATCTATTCCCCACAAAAGAAAAACGTTCTCAAGAGACTTAAATTTCACCAATGTCCTTCAGCACTTTCTTTCTGCCCCTTCGAAGATGTCATTTCTTGTAGATATCATTCAATCATTTATACAGAACCTTATATAGACAGAGATCACAAAGAGATTACACATAGCAATATACAAAATACACTATTGCTAAAGCTTAACAGACTTCAATCCTCCAGAGTTCTGCCACATCATTGTAGTTATACACACATTCCTATCTCGACAAAAAGATAAAGAGTACCTATTTCAACTATTCGTCAATTATACACACGTATGCACAAGTCTCATAGCATAAACAAAAAAAGGTAAAGTTAGTATTTAATAAAAGTATTCAAAATGACGTGACTCATGTTTAGAATAGAATTAATACAATAGTTCTAATTCCGCTAGAAAATAATTCCTAATTATATCGCTTTTGTAGTTATCCAAATACTGTCGCTGTTAACCGTGTAATTAATTACTCTTTGTAATATAAATGTAATCTACACTGTCAAATTTGCATTGACAATTTACCAATTCAATTATTATAGACCTATAGTTCTGATTTGCAAAATTCGAATATTGCAATACATTAAAATAATATACATCAAATATTATAGGTATATTTACCAGCTCGTACTGACTTTTATATGTTCTCGCTTTTGAGTTTTTCTCAGTCAATCTCTACCTGATTTATTTCCACAAAGAGAATTCTTTTTATCCAACCATAAAATTTATTTACTTCAGAGCTCGGATCTACGTCATACTTAATGCTTCTAGTCAAGAGCGCCTTTCAACTTTCTCGATCCTTTGACAAAACGTGCACGTAACTGATGATCTTGTTCGTCTCGTTTTCCGCTTTGTTACTGGCGACACGAGAAACTGAATAAAATATAGTAACACGTCAGAGAGACGGCTGCATCTATGCAGTTGCTTATGCATCACGCGCTTCGCAACATCGCGAAAGCAGAGACGACTTATTTGACCTAAAATATGTTGCTATGAAAATTGTGCGCACTAACATTTTTATAATATCGATAAATTACCAATTTTAAAATAAATTTCTAAAGTTGCGCGAGCAAAGATGAGACGTTAACTTTAAAGAAATTTCACCGACACAATGAAATGTAAAATTAATATGATTTAATTTTAGCATAACTTCAAAGCATTTTATATACCCGTATTACGTGCTCATTACAACGGGTATAATAGAACACAGCATAATAAAAGAAATTTATAATTTTTTATTCATATACTTTCTGTCCGTAGCTTTTCGTAAAGAGAGCCAAAATATATAAAAAAGTGCATCTAACTGCTTAAAGCACCCAGCACCCAATATTACATGATTTGGGTAATTTTTAAATATATTCGACGAGTTATGTAATAAAAACTTGAAAGCTAACTATTAAAAAGAAATATTTCGAGTACGTTTTGTAAAGATCAAAATCTTTTTTCTATTAATTTTTATCTCAGTTTTTCCATTTTAATAATTAACTCGTTCTTATTTCAATAAATAACTAACGGTTTAAAAACTCTGCTTAAAAAAGAATTATTAAATTGTATAGTTACATGTTGCCGCAGTTTTATTGACTTTTTCCATTAAAATTTTTTGTAGCCTCAAAAGGCATTTATTAAAAATATTTTCCGATGATTAAAAAAAAGGTTAATTTAACGGGAAGAATAAACGTTTAGTATATATTACTAATCTCATGTACGCTTATAAATTCGTATTTATTTTGTAATTATGCCTTTCATATGCTCCAGTTAAAAAAATAACAATGTTAAGCAATTTATAGGAAACTAGATTGCAGAGCCTCCGCGACAAAATCCGCTTAAAAGTTAATAGAGAGAAAAATCGTTTCAAAGAGCAAAGTTTAAACGCTGAACCGCCAAGGGTGTCCGTAACTCGTAATAATCCTTGGTGGATCACGGTAGATAACGATAAACGACGCGGTAGTAGTTCGTTCCCGTTTATTTCATTTTCTTTCTTGCTCACGCTGAGAACATCGTCTAATTTTTACAGCACTATGAACTTGCTAGTTCATCTGTTTTCCGCACTTGCTTCATCGCTTGCCGCCGTAATGTAATAACAAAAATCTTCTAACAAATTTTTATCGATTACTGCAAAATCAAATTTTCCTTTTCGTAGATAGGTCACTAGATTGAAAACGTGTTCACAGACAGAAGCGAGCGTGTCGATCATCGCATATAAAATTACCGCTATCACCTGAAATTTAATTTTAATAGATTTACGAACACACTTTTGCAATTATATCGTTCGATATTTAAAAACGTTTACTCTATTGGTTTTCTCTTTTTTTTTCTAAAAAAAAGAATTTTTTATTTAAAGAAATATCTCTCAGGATTATTGATGTAAGAACAGATTTCAATGGATTTGCAATCGTTTATTAAACGCTTGTAATAAATACGATAAAATGTACAAAGAGTACAGGAAGGCAAGCTAATGGCTTGAATTAAAGAAGGCAAATGCGAACAAAGGAAATGATTCAATTCTTGCACCAGTTTAAAATAAAATTCTACTGAGAAAAGAATCTAGAAAAAGATCACATTTAACAAAATTATATTATATATATATGTGTATACACACACACCCAAACACACACACACACACACACACACACACACACATAAAGAGAGAGAAAAAAGAGAGGGAATAAAATTGAAACAAAATATATGACTCATTGAACACACATAAAATACATTCACTTAAATAATCAACAATTGTAGAAACGCCGTAGGAACTATTGCGGCAGAAAATTGAAATTTTCTACATAGTTACATAAGTCAGTTTACAAACTGAAATCATTTCAGAATTTTTATTACGGTATAAATTTTCGAGAGCAAACGGAAAAGAGAAAGAAAGAGAGCGACTAAAAAACGCGTAGCACGATTAAAATAAACACACTCGAGCGCGTAATCTCATTTCCAACCGAATACATTCAATCGCATCAACAATCGCTCGCTAATGAATCTCCAAAATTTTTTCCAATTACCTGGTCCAATTACCACAAATGTGATGAATAGAGCTGTCGCTTTACGTCAATGTGACAGGGTGATATGTGCATTACTTCTGGGATACTCTTGGCACACTCATGCACATTCATGCATCGCGCCAACTGCTATGGCATTTATGAATACACTTCTGTATGTATGCATAGTGTTCTTGCAAAAGACAAACCTCATTTATAATAACATTTTGTCCTACAGCTATAATTTGTTTAACAAACCATTTGAGAATTCCGAGCTTAATTAACGCACGCAATTGTTGCTTTATAGTTTATTTTAAAAACAATGATTACAATATATAAAACAAGATTTTTAATCAAATTTTCAATACAGTAAGTTCAGTATTTTAATCAAATTTAATCAATTTCCCTTTTTTACTATGATATTATTTAATATATTCTTTGCAATACAATTACTTGATTTAGAGTTCAGTATTAATCTCATATTCTTGTAAATTGTATATATTTTTTTAAAAATTACTTGTTTAAATAACGAAGACTTTCCCATAATGTAACATAATTAGTTTTAAAAAAAAACTAACAAAATGTAATAACGTTTGTCTTTTATAAGAGTCAATGTAAATTTAGTAGATACCAATATACCCAGAATATCCAATGGCAAGGATCTAATTTCCATATCTTGTTTCAAAGAAGAGAGAATCTAAAGTCTTTATCCATGTACTACGTACTTCGGAAACCGTCAGAGCACGAGCAGTTTGCCAGAATAGAATTGTAGTCAATCGACTACTTGTCACTTATATTGCCGATCTCGTAGTTAAACTTTACGAAGTATTTAAAATATTAATGTCATCTTCAGAAAACTTCCAGAAATAAAGCTGATATAGTTGGAGAATTAGACCGAGACTAGACCGAAAATCGATGAACTTTTAATAATATACCAAATCAATAGGTAAATTATGGCCTAGTTATGCAGTTTAAATTGGATTACATAAAAGTAATTTTACATTTGGTTGTTTCTTTATATCAATTCCACATATAAGCAAGTTTTATTTTATGTTATATGTTTAAAAAATATTAATATGTTTAAAAAATATTTTAAAAATATATAAATATCTCTTGTTGAATATCTCAGTATCTATAATCATATTATATTTATAATAAATGCAAAATTAATAAAAAGAAATCTAAGATTCAATTTTTCTTTTTTTTTTCATGTTATTTACATTTTAATAAAAGAATGTAGAGCAATCTATATTACGTTATTCAAGTGAATAATATAATATAAACAAAGAACAAAAATATAATTAACCAGAGGTAGCACTCCAACTGCACTCGGTTGTACTTTTAGCTAAAAATTGTAGTGTATTACAAAACGAGAAATATTATCTAAACAAGTTTATTAAATTAGATAACTTTATAATTAAAAATGTTATTATATCATAACTTATAAACTATAAATGCAATAAAGGACAATACAATAAAAATAAATATATACCAATATATTTTAAATAAAGTAACTTTATGATATATCTCACCATATTGCGAGTTTACGCCATATTGTGAAAGTTCGAAATATATGTCAGAACATGTATATGTCAATCTGTAAACAGGTCGAGGAAATGCATTTGAATGAAATTTAATAATAAATATGGAATGTATCGGAAATCGCACGTATTGTGATGGCGTTTTGTCCGATTATCAAAAATGCATTTGTAGCGCATATGGTCGTCGAAGTGGAGAGAGTAACTGAAAATTCGTTACATTCTTCTCATATTGGACGAATTTCAAATTTGCCGACACGCATATAGAAACACAGTTAACAGAAATTGAGGCTTGAGCAAGAAAAAATAATATAATTCGGGTAGAATAGAATCGGCTTTATACAATTCATTAAAATTCGATGCGCAATGAAAATGAAAAATGTATGAAATACAACGTAGCTTAAAATTGGAAATTCAATAAACTTATTGCTCATGTCAAAACAGCGAAAATTTTATCCGTATTAATAAATAAGTCAAATTTATCGACCATCCATCCAATTAAATCCATTAATATTTATTAAAAAGACATAATAAATGAAATTTCATGTGACAATCAAATTAAATGAAAAATTGAAACTTTGAAAATTATTCTCGTCCATTCAAAAATTATATGCAACTTTGCTACATTAATATTCGTGAAATCGCAAGTTTCTTTGCCAACTTGCTCTTAAAACTTTTCACTTTTGACTATATTGAGGTCGAACTTTTCCTTGATGAATGTCCGGCGAGGTAGAATATCTCGCGATTCTTTGAAGAATGAAAGTTAGCGCAAGTTTTTGATATTCTAAAAGGAAGAAGTGTATCCATTAGATTATTAGAATGTTAGAACGCGACGAATAAAAATAAGACGAAAGATGTTGAAAGTGTAAATGCTTGTTAATGGAAATAAATCTGTAACAGATAATGATACAATCGTTTCTCGGAAAATACATAAAATATGGACAACTTTTCGTTAAGGAAATGCTCGAGTTTTGCCCTCTTCTTACAATCTTGGATGTATCTTAAAATATTTTACCTTGCCCCTGCAATCAGTAACAAGCACGCAAATACTTTCCTCTAAATATACACACGATTTTACCTTGAACTCGTTTAATTATATTACTTCATACATCACAGCGTGAAGTATAAATAATTTGATCAATTGTCGTAGCAAATAGATACTTAATAATATTAAGCTCAAAACTGATATCGTTGAAATTACGATATTATTAATTGTACTTTATTAGAACATTTATTTTGAAATACATTGCTTTTAAGTTGCTTCAACCATTTAACATGTTAAACATAAAGCCAATGCGTTCAATTTCAAATTCATTTAACTATATTATAATATTTTACAATGTTATTAACTCGTTTATAGAGATATTTATATACAAATTGCTAAAGTTTTTTCATCTTATCATCTTATCTTAAAAAAGCATGTAATGAAGCTTCTCTTTCGTGATGCTGATTGGTTCTTTCGCTGCGCTTACTTCGTGTTGCGAGAGTAACTGTCATTGCGATTGAATTTTGACAGCTGTCAAATTTGTATTAGATGGTTATCTATACAATTATCGTTCTAGTTTATTTCAAAAAATAAAAAGTTAAGTAGCGCGCACGAAGCGTCCGTAGTGTCTAGTAAAAATAAAAAATCCGTGTATATAATTTACATTGTGCGTAGCTAATGTACTATATTACGTATAGCTGTCAAAATTCAATCGTAATGACAGTTACTCTCACAACACGAAGTAAGCGCAGCGAAAGAACTAATCAGCATCACGAAAAAGAGGCTTCATTACATGTTTTTTTAAGATAATAAAGATAAGATACAAATTATTAATTTTTTCAATATAAATTTATTTTTTAAGAATATTTGGAAATTAACTGTTAAATACATTACATTTTTCATCGGACTATACACAGAAAAGAAAGCTAAAATACAATAATAGAAATATCATATTTCTCTGTGAGAGATAGAAGAGCTATAACTCGTATATGAAATGGATACGTATCATGACACTTCGATTTGAGAAGTAATAGCTTCGTTCAACAAGTGGAGTTTAGAGATCCCAATGATGAAGCGTAACTGTGTGCCACGTGCCAAATAAACATTTCGTTCTTTGAAATCACACATTCTTCAATTACAATTATGTGTTATCAATATCATCATACAGAATAAACTGTAGAACAACAGAAATATGAAACTTATATAACCTATAAAACCTCTTCCTCGTAAAATATTTGATAACATCAAATTATCCTGTTCTAAATAATACTGACAAATAGCTTTTAATTAATTTTGATTTAATTAAATTTATCAATGTCGATAAAAAATATTGTAACAAATACGTTGGAAAATTAACGATCTTCAAATTGTAAGCATTCAAACGATTTCTCGTAAATGTTTTAATTAAAGTAAAATAAACACCACATATACACATATAATTTTACTGAACAAAACTCTATACACTCTGAATCATATGCTATGCCGAGAGTAATTATAATTCTGCTTATTACTTCGTATACCGTTATATTGCTACTACTTCCGTTTCTACCCCTTTCATGTCCTTCCGCTTAGTTGTTCCGCATTCTATACCAAGATAAAATATAGCCTCGGCATTTTGCGACTGCCTTTACGTTGTTATTTATCTACAACCTTCTTCAAGCCTTGTAAGGAAACTCGTATCGCGAGTAGTCCACATTCAGCTATATAAAATATAAAGAAAGCCGTGCATTATTTTGCGAATACATCCACCTATAGTATGTCTCGTGCGAAAATGCATTCGTCCTTCCCTCGTTCTCGCCATCGTGCTCCTCACAGCAAGTGCATTTCCTGAAATACTTATTGAACCGTGTACCCCGCTACCAGAGAACGTCGTTCTCCTAGTAGACTGCGTTAAATCGCGTTTCGTGAAATTCCAGAAATCCAGCAACATAAAATATCTTTTCTATGCCGAATGGTCGATCGCATTCTTTCTCTCCATGCGAGACAATAGCAAATAAGAATGTGTGAACAAGGCACCCGACACAAAGAGAATAATGCACAAGTAGTAATGGAACAACGCGAACCGACGTTGCATTGGTCCGTTGAATCTGTCTGCAGCAGAATCTTTACACAATAGACCAATAAGAGCGGTCTTGGATAGTGCATATTAATATTAGATTTCGCTAATGTTTATATCAGATAGCAATTTAAAATTAGCATTTAAAATTGGATTGGCAATTAAAAAATGTTTCTATCTATTTTAATAATCTTATGCTTATTTTTTAATAGACTTGCTTAATTTTAAAAACTATTCATCTTGCATTCGATTTTATTTTTTATAAAAATTTATTTGAATTTTTCATGAGAATTTCACTAAGTAAAATTTCATTATAAAGATGGGTATTAGAAATTGAAGAGGTAAATTAAAACTTTAGTGAATAATTCGTGGAAACTGTTCCTACTGCGCAGTACACGTACAGTTAGATGTATTAAATAATTTATACGAAGGCAGAGAACCAGTAGCTGAGAGGAAAACCAGAGACTGAAACTGCCAGATGGTAAATGACATATAATCCGAACTACATTAAATAAAAATAAAATCAGAAAACTAAAGTAGAACGTTTTTCGCCTACGTCGCAAAGATAATTTTCAGCGGCAAATTTGGGTCATTTATATATACCAGTATTTAACAACCTTTTAAAATACTTTTATTTATGTCACTAAAATCCCAGAAGATCAACGTTAATTTTTTAACTAAATACCAACAGTGATAAAAAGAACGCAAAAGTACAAAATAATTTTTAGTAAAACAAAAGTACTAAACAATGTAAAAAATATCAAAAATGTCAAAAACGTCAACTGTGCATTATTCCAAACTCCGAAGATATACTTTACATGATATACAGGATAACAAAAGAAAAGATGCTTGAAGAATTTCTAAAATAGATATAATAAAACAAATAAAATAATTCGATAATAAACGCAAAAAAATTAAATATAGATAGCAGATAGAGATTTAACGAATTTAGTGGTTAAACAATGAAATTTTGGGATTACATCAATCCCTTTCAATCTGTCAGATTATATCCAAAATATGCGCATGTGTTTCTGTATGAGATAAATAATTCATAAATATAAAGTACATATAGATAACTCTACAATATAATAATTATATTCCATATTTTGACACGTAGTTAGCGATGAAAATAATTAAATTATAAGTGCAAAACTTCAAAAATTATCAAATATACAAAAGATAAAAGTAAAAAAAATAAGTATTAACTCCGTGCCGCTCCTTATTACAAAATAACTTAACAATAATTACAACTTTAAAATTAATTTCATAATAATTAAAATAAATTGTTATGCAATTAAATAATAAGAAAAATATAAAAATATGCATGATATGCTTAAAATATAACATAATATATATCTTTAGTTTAGAAATACTTTCTCGTAATTAATAGTAAAGTGTTCAAATTTATATTCCTATTATTCACGATAATAGATTATCTCTAAAATATTCTTACTTTAAATTGTAATAAAATTTATTTAAAATTGACACCTGGAGCAGTAAACATATGCATTAACATTCACTTGCAAATGCATTATAAAATTTCTAGCATTAGCAAATAAACAAATAACAATAACGTACATTAATTACATTGAATGTACACTTATATTTAATGACATTACAATAAAAATGTCATTTAATTTAGTTGCTCTCTGTTCTCGTCAGTTATCTAGCCTCTTTTCTGGCTTATTCCAGAAAATATCGGAGTCATACAATCGTACACTAATTGACTCCACGCTGATATTAACCGGCTGCAAAGATAACATCGTTTCTAAAAATAAACTCTATATAAGCCTTGAATCTAAATAAAACCATTTTCGAATAACAGAACAAATAATATCTCATTTAATTCACGATTAAAAACCATCTATAATAAATCACATAATTAAGTGTTACTTTATTTGGTTAAACAAATTATTTTAAAATAAATTATTTTTAAAATAAATCGATTTTTTGTTTCTAAATCTAAAATTTGGTATTATTTTGAATTTCAATAATGTTCATATCAAATTATTACTTCTACACTGAAAAAAAAAATTGCTAGATACAAATAAATATTTCTTGGAATAGTGCCAAAAAAATATTTTATAGAAAATGAATAATATTTATTTCAAACAAGTAATATTTTCTAAATTATAGAAAACTACTAACTAGTACTTGTTTTAAATAAATATTATTGATTTTCTATAAAATATTTTCTTGGCACTATTCAAAGAAATATTTATTTGAATCTAGTTTTTTTTTTCAGTGTAGTAATCATTAATTAAGTATTTAATGATCACGTTTTAAACAAGTTTTAAACATAAAAAATGTAATTATCAAGTATTTCTATATTTAAAATATTAATATTTTTCATCATCAATAATAATAAATGGAAAGATATAACTCAAATGATTCAATATCTCATATATATCCTATTTTATATTTTTACACCTAAAAAAAAAATTTTTGCTGATATAGACAGATTTCTTGATATTACAATCAAAATGTATCACTAATTTTTGTATCAACTAGAATTTTTGCTGTCAAGCTCCCCCCCTTGCACTCCCGTGTGTGTGTGTGTGTGTGTGTGTGTGTGTGTGTGTGTGTGTGTGTGTGTGTGTGTGTGTGTGTGTGTGTGTGTGTGTGTGTGTTTTAATTGTAAAAATATATCTTCTAAATCATCATGTTCTCTTTTACATTCTTGCATCTATTAATTTCTCATATGTGTAAAACCAGAAATTTATTGATCAATGAAGGCCATAAATAAGAGGCAAACATGTTTCCAAATATACCATAGGTAATTGGAAAATGCATCGCGCGTTTGCATATGCCACTCGTAAACTAAAGTAGGTCATCACAAATGCTCGCTTTTAAAAGTTCCTACTATTTTTTTCCGTTATACGCATCGAAGAATGCTACAACCTACGCAACATTGTTTTTGTATCTGCCAAGAATACACGCATGATTTACTGCGCATTGCCACGTAATGCATAATTAACGTTTGTTTGAGTAAAACCAAGTAAAAATTAATTGCATTTCACAGTTATAGGTATATTAATTCCGCAGATTCAGCACTTGCTCTGAACTACTTCAATTATCATAGTATGTTATTTTACAATAGAGAATAGCTCGTAACTACACAAGTACGGTTTCAAAACAAACCAAGAGGTATAGGTATTCCTGTTCCTAATTATATTAAAATTGATTTTGCAGTATGTAGTTGTTTCCATTGGGATTTCACATAGAATTACCTTTCAATGTCCTTTTAATACCAAGCATGATAAAGGAAATGTTAATGTTAATGCTTAAGAGCTTAAACGGAATTCTAAACTATTTACATATAAACAAATATCTAAATATATAAATCATTATTTTTACAAGATTATTTGCTAATTAATAAATAATTTGTCTTTAAAAGATTATATACATTAAAATTTTTTTAATTGAAATCTTTATTAAATACTTATATATTTTAATTTTAATAAAAAAATTTTTATTATAATACTCTTTTATATTTTCTTTTATTAAAATTTAAGTTTTAACAGAAAGTTGCCAAATGCTTAGAACTCAAGTTATTTTTTATTATATCTTTCATTTGGTATTGATTTAGCAGTGATTGTAAATGAATATTGTGGTTCGCTATTTCAATTACTTATTATAAAATGTGTACTCTTTCACCAATAACATTAATATATTAAACCTTCTTAAAATAGTCGCAAAAAGTATAATTTAAACAACTAGTCGTTTAATCGTATTTATAAAGTGGTTTCCTAAATCGTATTACCTTTAAAAAAATCGAATTTATAAATTAAAATAATAAGAAATAAAATATTAAACGTTATTAACAAATTATTTTATTTTATTAATACTTTATAAAGCAGATGTCAAATATATATATAACTTCTTTTGTAACAATATAAAAATTCAATATTGTTTTATTCAATTAGATTGATAAAATTTTAACATAAGTTAATATGTATTTGATTTTTTTAAATATTTAAGACGTAATGTTATTCACATTTTGCTTGCTAAATAATACTTATATTAAATAAAAACATTTAATGAGGTACGATTTAGACGACCGGCATGTACTCAACAACTTTTTACTATTACAATTTTATCCTGTAAAACAATTTTAACTTTAATTTTTTTTTAATAGTGCGAAGTTAAAACCCGCTTCGTAATTTAATTTTATGATCATACATTATCGTAAATTAGTACTAGTTTTTTTTTTACCGCGCTTGAAAAATATTCAATTTTATAAACTGAAAACATGTTATATAATAATAAAAACATGTCATGCATAAAACGTTAACGTGGCACAGACATATTTTATTTATCAAAACTGCAACATTACTTGCTATAGTATTGAGTATGATTTTCTACTTACAATGTATAACTGTAAAAAAATATCTGATTCAACATGTGACGTGAAAAATATAGTGTCTACGCGAATATAACGCAGGGGACGCGAGTTTTTCGAATTATGGCAGGAGACAAGAGAGTTAATTAAGATAAGCTTGCTATCCTCTAATGCATAAAATTTAATGTGCAATTAAAAGAATATTAATAGTATGTTATTAATAATACACACACGTATGAGTATGTTGCCTTGTAGTCATGTAATACTTAAGATCATTATTCCAGAAACTGTACAGAAATCAACGTCACATTTTATCATGTCAGACTCGAACAAATTTACCTAATGAACAATAAGTAAATTTATTAACGTTTAGCCTTATTCTTTAAAATTTTTTAAACTTGTTGTAAGCCTTGTTGTAAAACAATAATATAACAAGAATCTTTCTAGATTTAAAATATAAAATTTTATATTAATATATTTCATATATACTTTTTATGTATAACGGAATGTTTGTTATCATCCTATGCTTAAAATTGTAAACCAATTTTTATTCATGACACATTCAATAATGAATCAATAAGGTACCGTAATAAAGGTACAAAAAGAAGAATATTGTAATATTATGAATCTACAATGTGTTGAAATGGCTCTTGTAAACGTGTCGGAAATTCTCTTGTTTTAGAATATAAAAATACATATAAAACGCACGTTATTGAAAATCACCGGGGACGTATCTTGCTTCGTTGGAGCGTAACGATGGTTTAAAGGTCGAGGGCATGTATAACACGAGGTTATCATGTTTATATATATATATATCTCAAGGATTAGGCATTCCTAGATGAATGCGAAGCAGTCATTTAAAGTACTAATAACACCAGTATAGTTTTTATTATAACAGCACAAAGATAAATAAAATGCTTTCGCTTTACACAAATTATTGATTTCTTAACTACAATCGAACTAATTGCGAAAGCATTCGCAGTACGATTAATACTTTAATCAAAATCTCTACAAAGTACAAATTAATCCGATTAAAGAAAGTATGCCGGAACAGCTGCTGAAAATTAGGTCGTCAAATATACTCGCATATTATCAATATGCAGCATTCGAGTTATTAAATTACGGAAAAAATTCAATGAACATTACAAAATAATTATACTCACGCTTCACAAGTTTCTTTTACTAATTTGAGATCAATTGAATGAATGAAAATATGATAAAATATGTTTTCCATAAGCTTTAAACATTAATAATTTAATAAAATCTTAAATTAACTCATCACATACATGCAATCTATTTAACAATAAAAAGCAGCATTTTCTTAATCATTATTTTAAAGCTTGATTCATAAAAATTTCTTGATTTTCAAGAACTTTACGTCAAAAAACTATCAATGTTCCATATTAAATATAAACTTCAAATTGATCAATAGTATGTAAAATAAATTTGTGTTTTAATGAACAAACGTAATGCTGGAAATCTAGGACACTAGATGTAAATATTTGTTCATGTTATGTATTTTTCTTAAATTACATATTTGAAATCAATACAGTTTTCTGGATTGCTCATATAAACCGGAGTTTTAATATCGAAAAGCAATCGAGACACCGGATGGGTAAATATCCTGAAATTTCTGTTACTCCGAGATCGAAGCTGGTTCTTTCAAACCCGTTTTAGCAGAGCGCAGGATTACCCAAAGGGTCAGCAGCATAGAGAACGAATAACGCGAGATTAAACTTTATGCGCTTGATCGCACTGAAATACGTTTGTTTGAGATAACACAAGAATTAAATGATTATCATTTTGACAATACGTCAGTGATTTGTTAATCCCTTATACGTAAGGAATCAAAATACACGAGAATAAATAATACAAAAAAAAGTAACTATTCCACTGTATATTTATTTGTTTTATAATATATTTGTTTGTTTTATATAAATTTTATTAAAATATATGCATCGCAATAAACGCGTTCACTAACACACATACACTTTCTCGTAGATATATAATTTCAAAGAACTCAATTTTAATTTTAATAACAAATTACTTGATAAATTTAAAATCAAATATATTCTTAGCTAAATAGTAAGGCACTAACAGTTTCTCTAAATTACAAACCATTACAAAAGAAGTTCTTAAATGTTAAAAGCACAAATAGATAATAAAATAATATTTTTTTAATTACTTTGCAATAAAGATACAAAATACAATTATTTTAAAATTCAATTTTTTAAAAAACAAGATACAATTATTTTAAAATTATACTCTAATCCATTTAGATCTAATGATACAAATATGTATAAATATCTTTAAAAAAATTGTATTTATGATAAAATAAATATAATCAATATAAAATCAATATAAAACTATTTAATTCAACTAAAACCTGATTTAAAGGAAATTGTTTAAATAAAACAAATATATATATATAGGAATATAAATACTATTATAAAACAAAAAATTTTATAGCAGAATATCAGAAAGTCAAATATCAAAAAGTTGTCGAAGTAACCATGACAGGTTTGACATAATGCGCAGTTTTATTTTTGTTTGAAAATTATTCAAATATAACTTTTCCTTGTAAACTTTATTAATATGTATACAAAATATAATATATAAACGCGCGCGTAATTGTCAAGCTTTTTGTTTCAATATAATCAGAAAAATAACTATTGGTAAAATGCTATTATAACTGATATTTACAGATGCAAATAAACGACCATAATAAAAATTTTTTTACATTTACGCCAAATAAATTTTTGTATTTATTATAGTAATCTCCGAAAAATTGTTTAAAAATTAAATAATATATGTCCAATTTCTTTAAACAATTTAGATTTAAAAAGATTAGCAAAATAATAATAATTTATCATACAAACATAATATACAATATCAAAAATTAAAATAGTTATAAATGAATATTAATTTCACTCAACATTTTTAATTAAACAGTCTATTTTTAATTAATCAAAAAATCGGTCATTATGATTAAGATTGCAAGTAAAATGATATATAATTAATTATAATCTGATTATAACTACACATAATTCATATAAGCAAAGAATAAAAAAATGTTTGTCATATGTTTTCCGATAAAGGAATTTTGGTAAAAGATACGATTGGGAATTTATAAGTTGTGTCACCGAGAAATTCTGTTTGCATCATTTTTCGCAGGACTGAGTAAACGCAATACACGATATCGACGAAACCAAGCGGAAAATTTGCACGACGGTTATAGCTGTGGGAGGAACATTGACAAAACAAAATGTTATCTCAAGCCGGTAATTTGATATCCCGAGGACCGTCAAGATCGTAAACACGTAGCCTCAATGATGAGGAAGCTTATCATCCTGAAATGATTGGGTATTTCCTCGCTGACACCAATATGACTGGCCCAGATGATATAAGTGCGTTTAATAAATACGTCATTCCTTCATTTCTCAAATTATCCTCCTAATTAAACCCTTGTATCAAAAGAGTTATATATAAGATTACTTAAAATAACTTTATATTTTAATTTTAAAATAAATAATTTTATTGCTAAATAATTTTCATTGCTAAAAGTTTCATTGCTAAAATCTAGAATAGTTTTTTATCATCCTAGGTAATAAAAAATGCAAAATTATTTTTAAACATTAACTTCTAGCAGCTAACTTCTTTTTTAAAATAAAAATGTATGTTTTTTAATTGACAGATTTTTTTCTAATCTTGATAATAATTAATTTAAATGTGCCGTAATGAGACAAACCGACTCTCTTTCTATAAATCTCTTGCATACTTTTCCCGGTTTCTTATAATCTAGCTGTTTCCGATCAGACGTGAACAGGAAAGCGAGAGAGCCTCGTGTTTCCATTTGCCGAGAACGCCTGCGCGCTACTATGTATTGATCAAACTACAAGAACATTCAGTTCGGTTCGACCCATCGAACCAGACAGATCTTCTCCAAAATACGATTACGATACATTTGTATCGATATTGAACTCTGATCGAATGTCCTTTACCAGATCAGTTTGTCGATCTTACAAGTAGGATATTCGTATATCCAGTATCTTTATTTTCCTTTCTTTGTTTTTAGAAAAAAAAGTTTTGCCTAGCTGTTAAGATAAAAAAGATGACTACAGATATAAATTCAAGGAATATATATTTCCCTCTTTTCTTTACTTTATATTATTTTATATATATTTTATTAAAAAATATATATAAGTTACAAAGTGCAAAATTGAGAAAGAAAAACAAAAATTTATTATTAATAACAAATTATTAACATTTTAAAGATAAGTTAATTATATAAATAAAAAATATTATTAAAACTATTTAAATTAAAAGAATAATGAGTAAAGTTGGCCTTTTAATTATCAATTAAAAAATATTATTATTAAAGTTATTGAGCTAATAAATTTTCAATTTTAACTTTAAAAAAATTTAAATTTATCAACTTTATATTTAAATATCTACCATAATAAAATTGTTAAGTTTTAGAGACGTATTAATTTGTATTTTGCTGCTAGCAAAACAAGATAATGTTCTCATCTCTAATAGTTTATATTATTTGATTGATAAAAGAAATTATTAATATTTCTAAATAAATTATGGAAACTATATTAAATTATTATAGCTTTTACCACTAAAAATAAGATGGGCACAAAAAATATTTTCAACTATATGATTTCCTGTGACTAAATAAAGCTTTCTTCATTTATTAATTTATTAATTTATTAATTTATTAATTTGTGTTATCCACATATCGGTCGATTTTCACTTAATAATGTTTATTTTCCTATTTATATTATATAGTTTCACATTTTTTACAATTTCCTCAACATACTTTTCTCATAATATCTTTTAGATATTTAATAGTTTCATATGCTGATTTATTATCTTCCTGATAAAATAAAAATGTTTTAAGGTCAAATCAGATTCAGCAAATTAAAAACTAAAAAAAAATACAAAAAATGTATTTTTACTTGTTACTTCAAGGCCAAAAACCAAACCATTTTACGTTTTGTTCGTATCTTTATGTATCTTTAGTTTTTAAAAATATCGATTGTTAAAATTTATTTGTATACAAAAATTATTAATCTAATTATGCAAAAGTAATGTAAAAAAATTTACAATTTATTTGTGATCCAATTATTACAACAAATATTTATTTCAAAAACAAATATGATAATATCTAATTTTAATGTAATTAATTATTAATCGTAATATTATATGTATCCAGAAAGCATAACGTTCAATCAACATTTAAATGTAAATAAATATGCTCAATTCTATTTAACTCAAAATTTCTATAATTTTTTATTGATTCTACAATACAAAATATTAGCTTTAACATTAGCATATGATTGCTTTCTTTGCGTTCACCTATTTTTGCATAACATCTCAAATTCTTCATATGTATATGTATTACACAGTACAAAATATTTTGTATTTATGTTAAATTCGGTTCCTGTTAAATTTTTTAACATATTTAAATGTTAGTTTAACATTACATGATCATTTAAATGGTTTGTGTTAAATTGTTCAACATTTCTTTATGTTAAAATAACAATTTATAGGTAAACAAATAAATAACATAAAATATATGTTATTTTAAAACATAAATTCTAAGATTAATGAATAAAATGTAAGTACTTGTCAACATATTATAAACGTTAATTTTTCTAAAGAAATATGACTCTACACTATTTTCAAATTGTATCACAATGTTAAATTTTTTATTAATTTTGTTAATTTTGTTAATTTTTTACATAATCTTTATGTTCTAACGTATTCATTTTGTATTAAAGTAGCAAAAATTTAGATGGACTGTTTAGAACATACAATATATGTTAAACCTGACACAAATTTTCCAACTATGTATAAAAATATATAATAATCAGAAAAATATAATTATTTAATCATTTTTTAATTATAACACACTAATATCTTTGTATAAAGTTAAAGAAAAACAGTTTTAAAAAAATTAAAAAAAATTAGAATTGTAATATACAGAATATTTTGATATTATTAATGAAACTAACTGCAAAGAAAAGTGGATGAAGAATATTATAAAGTTAAGAGAAGATAAAGAAAAAAATTCATGCTGACATCTAAAGGCGAATAAAATTCAAAAAAGTTTTAATTGTTTCCCGTTTATTAGAGATTTTCCGGGATCACTCGTGGCTACTCATGATTGCTACCGTGACAACGTAACCCAATCCCAATTATTTACTAGGAAAATGCGGTCGTCGTGAACGACGTCGTCGACGTCCACGAAATCCGCATCGAACGACTCTCGAATGCAAAATACCATTACGCGCACATCGATAGAACGATCATCCCTGATAGAAATATTCGAATAGAATAATTTCAGAAGTACATATACATCATTAGATAACCTGTCAGCACTTATACATGCAACAAATTTGAAAAATTCATTTATATAGTCATTCTCGCAAATTTATCTTACATTAGGCATCAATTTTCAAAAAAATTCTAAACTATTACGTATAATTTACATAATTTTCAAGATCAAACAATGTTTAAAGTTTATCATTTGACTTTTACAGTGAAATTGGTGTGCATTTTAATTTTATAAAACTGTTTAATAGAATTTTAGAAAAAAATTGAAACTGTTACATATTTCATATAATTTGTGAGATCAAGCAAGATAGCCTAAGTCTGTCATTTGACTTTATAATGAAATTGATTTGTATTAAATTTTGCAACGGAAACTATCTAAATTCGGCATTTTCGGAAAAATTCCAAATTGTTAAATATTCCACATAATTCACAAAATAAAACAAGATAATTACATTTGTTCTAAATTTGTCATTCGCTCATTTTAGAATAATATTAATCTAATTTTTTGAAACATTATACCATACGTAATCTAAAAAAAAATTGTTAAGATAATTTTATTTTCTAATAATGTGCAACATTATATGTCTGATCAAATTTATAGTCGCAAAGATTATATGTAATAAAAGAAGAAAAAATAGAAATTTAAAACTTAATTTTATTACGTTTTTCAGAAAAAAACACGTTTCTCATTTCTGTAATAAAAATTTCATTATCAAATATGATTTATTCGATTATACGTATTCTAAAATTAGTCGCAAATCTCCAGCACGTTCTACGTGAAAATTATCTCTCTAATATTCGCGCGGGGAGTTATTAAGAGAGGCGAACTTATGCATATACGAAGAATATGTAAAAGCACGCGATATCATCAATGATAAATCTAGTGCATTATCATTTGAATCGTGTTTAATTTTTTCATAATCTGTAAAACCGGATTAAAGAGCTCCATCGTCACGATATTCTTATTAATTGTCGTCCTTCACGTAATTAAATGAAAGTTCACTCTCTTAGAAATTTCACGTCTTCCTACTATGAATCAAATAGGCGGTAGGTACATCCAAAATACTATTATGCAAATATATCGCCATTACGTCGCACCTGAGCATTACTGAGCACCATTTATTATCTTTAGAGGATCACAAACGCACCCTTGCGTGTTTGAAATCATGCATGTATAAATATTTTTCAACACATTTCACGTAATATTCTCCTCTCTTATCTTCTTTATTTTTAATATAAATAGAGACAAGCCCATTTACGCCTTGTTATGTTAAGTTGAAAAGACACCAAATACAAAAAAAAGAGATTTTTTTAGTGCTCCCTCATTAAATTTTAATGGCTTCGAAGCTTTATAAAGTGCTATAACATTGCTTTAATCTAAAACCAGGGAATAAATTTACAACTATTAAATTTCCAGATTCTTTCACTCCACGACTGTCAAACAACTTAAAAACTTATGTGAGTAAGAAATTATTCGTATAAATATTTTAAGAAATAATTTTTAAAAGCACTATGTGCTGATAGTATTATTGAATAGACTGCTTATATATGTATAAACAAAACTCTTTCGAATTTTATAGAAAACCTACATTAAAAGATAAAACACGTGTCTTTTTATCAAATGTTGTATTGTCCAAATTTCCAATCTATTCGATTAAAAATAGTATTATGTAACGCTAAAATAATACACACATTTAAAATATTCTTAAACAAGAATAGAGCGATAGAAGAAAAGAAAAAGGAGAAGAAAGAAACAGAGAGGAAAGAGAAAATATCGACCCGGAATGAATGTTCTCTTGCAGCTTCATTAATAGTTTCCACAAGATGACCCCGTGGGTACTCGTAACGCCACGTAAACAGTATTCAATGCGAGTACCTATCTGGAAATTGTATTTGTCGTCCGGGGAAATTGCTGGCACCTCGAGTATCCGAAATTCGCCAACGAGCACGAGATTGAAATTCTCACTCCGGCCGCCACACCGCTCCTCGTCGCCGTCGTCATAGTCGTCGTCCTTCGAACCGCAGCACCGGCCGCAGTGTTATAATTATCCGATTCGATCGATGCGAGGACGAGGGACGCAGGGGAATAAACGGCAGAGACCTGGGTCGAGAGGGATAATTACGAGTTAATCGGGGAAAATGTGTTCGGCAATGATAATATGCGCGGCAAATGGAAATTCGAATGAACGGCCGGCTTTGTACGGGAGCAACCGTCGCTTTATTTGCACCAGAACGACACGACAAATGATCCGAAAAATTGATAAATCGCCGAGCGAAAAGGGCTGAATATAAAGCAATCTGGAAAAACGCTGTAACTGGTACACTCAAATTTTTTAAATCGAATATTTTGTATATAATCCTTTTAGCACTTTAATCCTTGTGCTTTAATCATTTTTTATTTATTTAAATCTTTTTTTTCCATTGTTGCTTGAACATATGTTATCAAAGTTTATGTCTGTTTATTAAACTTTCATATTGTTTGTATTTTTATTTTACCTACGTAAATAGAAAAAACTTGACAATTTTGGAAGAAATAAAATTTTATCAAATAGGAAGGAAACTTTATCTAATATCAAAATTAAAATAATGTTAAATATAAAAATATATGTACACTAAGATTCTAAATAGAACTTATAATATAGCTGCGTTTTTTTTTTTTACAAAAATGGGAGCTGTGACTAAATTTCAATACATCATAAAAAAACTACAGATTATATAACAGATAATATTAAAAGCTGTTTCATTGAAATGAAAAGAATTTTCTAACATGTAATCAAATTTTTCATTCATACAGTTCTGAATGTAATAATATATTCAAACATAAATCAAATTACGAGTGTCGAAGAAATGCGATTGATTACAATCTCTATGTTAACTGGCACGTGGTACTTCTCGCGCTCGACACTTTATTCGTCACTCAGAGTGTTTATTTAATTCACATACAACTCACTTTCATCATGCAACAAATCCAATACACGAAACGACAATTTGCTGTCGGGAACGAAGATATTTAATCGGCGAGATATCAAAGTTTTTAATTGACTGGGTTTGTGGTTTGTTTATTTTGGACTCATATAATATTTTTTCATTTTAATTCTTATTGGTGCGCACTTTTAAATGAAGGTCAAATTACAGATCGATTTTTCACCCTGGACAAAAACATTACATTATATATAGTTTAATATATTTTGTGATTCGCACAAATCGCCCACTTTTCACTTAAAAATACTTGTTTCCGTTTGAAGCTAAGTTTAGATCTGACATTTATCGCATGACATTTCTCATTAACGTTCTTTCATTCTAACATAATAATAGAAATTCTTCTATGAACGTTTATATGATATTTATATTGTTGTTTCTGAAACAAGTATGTCCAATAAACACATAATCTGATATATGTAATATTAACATTAAGGCTCAATTATTCCATATTCGACTAATTTCTATTCTAATTAAAAGTTTCTCGAAATTTCAAAAGTAATTAAAATATGCTAAATTATACATTTTATATTTTCTAAAAAAATTCAGAGAAATTTATTCTAGAAAGTTGAAATTAATTGTTTAATGGATATTTTGAATAAGGCAATTTTAAAATATTTTTTATTACTTTTATTATTGGCGTGTTTAATATTAACATTAAACGGTATTATATATAATAAAAAATAATATATAATACGGTTCAATGTTAATATAAAACACGCCCATAATAAATGTAATAAAAAATATTTTAAAACTGCCTTATTCAAAATATCCATAAAATTATAAATTGCAAATACAAATTATATATATACATATATATATGTATGTTTAACATTTTTACTTTTTACGTTAATTGTTATCATATTATATTTTTTAGTAAATCCGTGTAACAATTATGCAAGATTTAAACAAATTATACAATGAACATTGTCATATTATATGTAACGCAATAATTGTGTATAATTTGTATAATTGATTTAAAGCTTGCATATTTATTACCAATATATGCTTCAATAATCATATTACATGACAAAACGTGAATTCACATAACGTACGTATCTCAATTATCAAATAATGTTGACGGAATCAAGTTGCTATATACGTATATTTAGCATGAAGAAACCAAAAAAATATTTAAGAGACGCGCTTCGTTAAATAAATATCTTATTTTAGAGAAAGAGGCATACTGACACATTTATGCAATGCACGTTATTACATTGCATCCTGTTGCGCTTTTCAGACTGCTTACTTAAGTACTAAACTTTCTTTAAGCTGCATTAGTGTCTAAGAAAATATATACATTTAGTTCAGATTAGTCAATTATCATTTCAGCACATATTATAAAATTTGCATGGATAAAAACTTTTAAAAATAATTTAGTATTAAAGTGCACAATCATCGAATATTATTATTTAATACTTCTATAATCCTACAAAACTATAATATTTAATTTTCAAATCTAGCTTTCTTCCTAAATGTTTTTTTTATTTAGATAAAATAAATTTTATATATATAATATAATTTTCTATATTTTATAATTACTTTCAATTATATTTATATCTTAAATTTTACTACCTTATACGTAATATTTTTTTTAATACAAGAAAAAAAGAATATTAATATGCATTTTATAAAGTCAATATACTACGCAGTTTTAATAAGAAAAATGATATACAAAAAAATATCTTACACTGATTTGGATTACATACACATACGATAATATTTTTTGAAAACATATTAATTCTAAAACTCTACCTATGCATGGTCCATATATCAAGATACCCTAGAACATATTTTCGCGAGAATGAACAGACACTTTTAGAAGCCATACAATATTTATAGATTGCAAGCGAAAAAGTGAGATACCTGACCAATAATCGATACTTCCTGGCAGACTAACGTTATAGACAAAATCTCACGATAAAGAGAAATTTTAACGAAATTTTCTAATGGAAGACTTCTCTTGGTCGTTTTAACCTTTCCATCTAACCAATATATAAAAAAAAATCTTTTTATAATATCTAAAGTTAAAATATATATTTTAAAAACATAGTATGCATCTATTCCGTAATATTTATTAATAATAATCAATATTAATATATATATGTATATACTAGACACTACAAACGCGCGCTTCGCGCGCGCTACTTAACTTTTTATTTTTTACTTTTTACAAATAAATTACAACGATAATTGTATAAATAACCATCTATACAAATTTGACAGCTGTCAAAATTCAATCCCAATGACACTACTCTCACAACACAAAGTAAGCGCAGCGAGAGAACCAATTGGCATTGCGGAAAAACGACAGCAATAATAAATTTCGAGAGATGCGAGCAATCGACTTTATATGCATTTTTTAAATAGGAGAGATAGGAGAGAATTAATCAGTATTATTATAAATACATTTAATAAAAATTTAATGTTTATTTTTTAAAACAAAATTACTTAATAGCTTAAAATCTATACTATGTTTTAAATAATAATGTCATATTACATGTATATATAAATATTATGTATGTACTTTTTACATTACATCTTTGTTATAACTCTAATCTAATTTTTTTAAAGACCAAAAATTAAAAAATAAGATAAAATTTTATTTTCAATTATTACTAATTAATTTCTTACTAATCTAATAGTTTTATATTAAATTAAAAAAACTAAAGTTAATCAAAAGATCAAAATGTATATCTTCTATTTGCTTTTAATTTTAGTGTGTTTCTTTCTTATTATTTTAATCGATCTTTTTATTATTTTATATTTGTAGAAAACTCATTTATACACATCCTTGTTGAAATATCTCATATACCATTCTAGAAAAAATGAATCTTCCTTATTTGTATTAAAATCTTTAAAAGTTTTAAAGAAAAAAAAATATATAATACATTTCTAAAGTGCTCTTTATCTATACAAGATATTAATATAATATTATACAACTACGGTATAACATAATATTATCTTTTATAAGAAAAATAATTTTGTTCGTAATACTTTACATATTTACATCAAAAGCTTCAAAGAGAATAATAACAGCGAAGGAAAACAATGTTCGTATTATTCGCGTTTTCAACGACATGATGATGATACATTGTCTAAAAGAAACTTGACCTCGATTTTACTTACGTCTCGTTGATGACGTGTATTCTTTCTTTCTCATTTCTTTCCTTTTTCTTCCCTCCCTTCCCCTCCCCCCCCCCCCTCTCTCTCTCTCTCTCTCTCTCTCTCTCTCTCTCTCTCTCTCTCTCTCTCTCTCTCTCTCTCTCTCTCTCTCTCTCTCTCTCTCTCTCTCTCTCTCTCTCTCTCTCCCTCATTCTCTCTTTTGCTGATGGATGAAAACTCAGCAACAGATTGCTCCCCTGTGCAACGCAGCTTTGCTACCTCCAACGAACTGGGCGTTCGCTTCCGTGTAAGTGTGACAGTTCATTCAAACAGGCAATCGAGTTTGCATCCACCACCTTCCGGCGCTTCGTTCGTTAACGCGCAATTTCCTCGACAAGAGAACTATCGTACAAGGAGAATCGGCTCTTCCTTCCCCCGACGGAAGAATAATCTCTTCTTGTTGCGATTAATTTGATGTTACAATCGTTATAATTTTTTTCTTTATATACTCATTAAACTTAAGAAAAATTTATACATTACTTGTATCGCAAATTTCAAAAAGAATAAATAAATAAATAATATATTACGAAAAAAGCTCTATATTTTTGAAATAATATCTCTTATGTCTCGAAAATTTATAAAATAAATTTGTTTAACTCTTAACCCACATCAAAAACATTACATACACACAGAGTGGATGATACCCCAGCCATTTAAAACAGCTTTTGCGCTTAAAGCATTGTATCTGGAGCACTAAAAAAATTTATGTATGGTCTTTGAACGATCTAAAATTACGTCTAATTGTAGAAAATAAAATAAAATAAAATTTCGCTGGAATGTCGCATACTCCAGTGTATGTTAAGGATTAATATAAATATAATGGTATATATATCAATAATAATATGAAAATTATTTACTCTGATTCATATAGGGTACAAACATTATTTTAAAGTAATGTCATTACCTTTCTCCATAATAGAAACGTTAACTTAAAGTGAAACGTTTGCTACAATTTCTACCAGATTTTAACAAGAATATGCTGTAAGTCAAGAAATATGTAAAGATAGGCGTTACAAGTAACAAATTACTGTTATTTTTATTGTTTTATAATAATAATTTGGTAATAACATTATAATTTTTCTTAATAGTAATAAGTTACTTCTCAAAAGTGACTAGACCAATTCTGACTTTAACATTACTGTTATAAAAAATTGTAACGTCATTATCAAATCGTTATTATAAAAAAATCAATGATAATTATAATAGCGTTACTCGTAACTCATATTATTTTCCATTTTTGAAAACATGAATTTCTTTTATACGTGTTTAGTTACAAAATTAGAAATTTTCTTCAAAAGTAACCTGGCATATATTTCTGAGTTTGTTTAATATACTTTAACTGACTATCATCAAATACTTGAAACACAAATAATCTCAAATAAAAGTTTTAATATTAAGAATAGTTTATAATCACACATGCAAATCTGCTGTTACGAAAAATTTTAATTGTGCAATTCTACATTTGTCATATTCTTTGTGCAATTTTATATGTTCTACATTTGTAATATTCTATAAAAACAGTTATAAAATATCATTAATATTGCAAAGAATGTCAATAAAAAATACATATTTTTAATTTAAAGTTTTATTTTTTTTTTTCATGTTTATACTGTATTATTTAAAATCATATGTACCAACAGTTAAGAGAGTTTTGATTTAATTAAGATTCACATATTCAATTACCGATTTAAATAATGCATGTTCTCATTTCTTCTCCACCCTTGTCTCTCTCGCTCTCTCTCTCTCGCTTCCCTGCGATCCATAGTAAAAAAAAACCTAGCAATATTTTCTTAACAAAAAATAAGTCACATTTTGTCATACAGTAAATTTGAAATATGGCATCTTAAAAATTTAATATTGGACTCCATTAGAGAAATAACAAAAATAAAATGTTTACCGCATGTTGACAATGCTTTATAAATTCAATCATTATTTACGTTTCGAAACATTTACAATTACATGATTGTTCATTACATGTAACTTTTTATTCTTGTTTGCTTAAATCTGAAGGAAAAAAGCAGCAAAAGGTGCTTAAGTCTAAAAAAGACTGTCAAAGACCATAAAAAATGTGGATCAAGGATTGTCATAATCAGACTCATTCTCGTATCACCTCAATCTTTTATTTCTCCTCTTTTTACTTAGAGATATACGTATATACATATACAATAATTTCATATCGTCACAGTCTTACACGCTACCTAACACCGTTCTGTTTCTACTCGTTGAATTCTTTTCAATTAATTCTGAGTCTCGAATATGGAAATCAAACATTTTCACAATCAATTTTTGCAATCAATCAATAAATTTAAATGTTAAGTACGCATTTTAAATAATGTAAAGTATTTCTAAACTCGATTGGTCAAAATGTTTTCTAATTGAATAAAAAATACTTTAGCAAATCATCTCATAAAGACACTAGATAGTAAAGATGTTTTTCAATATATCATTGTTATAATTTAAAAAATGATCTAATCACATCATCAACTATATTATTTTCTTACGGTTCCTATACTTTTTAATATCTTACAAATAAAATTTGGAATGCCAACATTAAACTCTAAACTTCGGTGATGCTGATAGAAACTTTACTTCAAAGAAAGAAGTTTGACCGAGTACACGAAGCTTATTTGATTAAAAATAGTCAAGAGAAAATTTAATCAAACTTCGCGAAATTCGAATTCCATCAAATACCTTTCAAAAAACTTTCTGAGACAAAACAAAGATTTAAGTTAGATTAAAGAGAATATAGAATGGTTTTTCTCAGTTACCAAAGTTATAATATAAACAAAGATTTTAACAACTAATAAATTCCGATGAAATTCGAATTTTCTTTAAAATTCAATCAAAAATATAAAAAACTAAATTCTATCGAATTTATTCGCTCGAGACACACTTGTTTTTTATCGCAGCAAGTCATAATACAACTTTTAGTCTATGAAATAAAGTTTCTGTATCACGAATCTTAATCTTATCAACGATCTCAATTTTCTAATGTTCCCTACGCACGCATCGCTATAAACAAAAAAGTAAATACTATTACAAATATAAAACCAATGTATCTTCTCAAACTTACAACAAAAGTGCATTTTATACAACATATGCACATACACAAAAAATTTGTGTAATTAAAAAAAATTTTAGTCCAAATCAGAGAGAAACAATAAAAAAATATATATATATATACACTAGTACTTCTAAGAATTTAATATATCAGATGAAAATAAAAGTGTTGGTCCTTTTTGGAAAAATAATATTATTTTTACTACAATATATCAGCACTGGTAGTACTATAACGAATTATAATATACATTATTGGAACGATGATCAAGAATTATCTATACAACAGAAGTTGGTATTCTTCCACTTATTTACAGTATTATTACAGTGCAGCGAAAATAAGTCTAAAAAAAAAATATTTAAAATAAGTCTTAAAAAAAATCTTTGTGTATGATTACAATTTATTAATTCCAAAAAAAAACAAAAATAATAAATGCTACAAAAAGCAATTTACAGTTTTCCGTGATATGCCAATGTTGATACACTATAACGGAAACAATGTCAAAAAAGACCAAAACTTTTGCAGTGACTCAATATTGATATTTAGATAAACAAAACATAAAAAGTTTGTCTGTTTTTTCGTTATACATATTTAAAAATCGTTTTTATTATTTTCAATATGTTTTAAAAATTAATATAAAAATAAAAATATACAATTCAATTTATTTAACATTATAAAGATGCATAAATGCGTATAATAATTTAAAATTAGCCATTGATTTTAATGACTACGGAAACTCGAAATGAGATGCCAATAATTCCAACGCGCGCGGTATATTTGTCGCATGAATATTTATTTGGGCCCAATTTTACATATTCGCACATCTGTGCAAATAATTTAGTTGCAGTAGTTTAGACTAAATTAACATAAAATCTCGTCAAAATCGACCAATTCAATAAATAACTACATTAAAAATATCAAATATAACAATTAATACATAAAAAAGCAAATATCTAAATATATATATACTAATATATACTATTGATAAAGATTAAAATTTATATTACCGTGAAATAAATGGAAGTTTATAGTCATTCTATGTAAGACTCCTTGCATTAATCGTGCAATATCCGTCTACTATTTTACAAGTTTGATTCACCTGAATGTCTTTATTTGTACAGAGTAAATGGAAGTAGGCGATTTACTAATTGTAATCGCATAACGATTACGATGCCAATGCTCCACATTAATCAATAGACTCTCCCAACACGATTTGACGTATTGCTCAATACAATCGTCATTATCATGATCAATTACAGATCATGTCTAAAAGCTGATATCTCACAGACTCGAAAAACGTCGTTCATTCGTTTCACTTGAACTATGTTGTGTAATAATGTTTTCTTTTAATATGGAATATCGTCTTACGAATCAGCATTTTAGCAATCAACATAAATTTTCATAAAATGTCTCAATTACGAACAATTAGACGTTTCAATGGCAGGTCACACAATGTAGACAAATTATATTTTCTCGAACGCATGGGACTATCATGTCCACTCTCAGTTATAATATATAATCTCGATCGCGTTAACACGCATAACTGGCACGACAACCCGAACATATAATGTCATTATAAATCAATCCATTGCGGACGCAGATGCATCGATTATAGAATAGCGAGCCATGCACTAACAATAACAGCTATGATTCGCATCATTGCTCCAACATTTGTTTTTCGGATTGCCGCAACGCATATTAACACAAAGAATAAGTATCCAATTGTAAATTTTCGTCATAACTTTATATAATATTTTTTATATTATAATTTTGATACTGCTAATGAATTACAAAAGTTAAATGTGTGCAGTTAAAGTTGAGATAACTCTACATTTATTGTGATTCTACACATTCATCGATCACCATAATAATAATGATACATGAGACATTGCTATGATGCAAGATTTATCTCCATTATTTTTAAGAAAATCTTCGACGTTGTACGCTTTTTACGATAACGAGAGGCTAACTCGAAACTCAATATCTGCCTTGTCTGTTCAGTGCCGTCGGGACTCTTCGGAACAATCTCTAAACATTGTCTGTTACATGATAACCTGTTGCGATAAGATTATAATCGCGATAAATTTTTCTTTTATCGTTTCAAAAATGCAAACAAAAAAATTATTAATAATATAAATAAGTAAATAAATAATCCCTAAACACAAAATACTTGAAAAGTATAGAACAAAAAACTGCTACTTTATATTTTAAGTAATTCTATAATAAAAAAGCTAAAAAAAAAACCTAAATAAGTTAAACTTCAAACACAAGTGTGCAAAGAAATATCAATGAAACAATAAATAAGTATTGGTATGAAACTGATAAAAATAGTAAATTCTTAACAATTTGTAACTCTCTTTTTATCTGAAAAACTTTGAAGAACTTTTTCTTCAATTATATTCCGTAAAATACAATTGTATAAAGAAAAGGGAAAAGTATTTCGATTATCTAGATGTTTTTGTAAATAAACTGATTTACGACGTGGAACTCGCTGCAAATTAATAACAATACTTCGCTTTCGTGTTCCAATTTTTCTACAACGGATTAAAAGTTATAAATTGCTTGCAACATTTACGTTTCGCTTTACAACAAAAAGAATTTTAGATGAAAAAGAAAAGCATTTACTCGTTTTAAGAAACTAGTAAAAAGTAATGTGAAGAGAGAGTACGTATCTTCGGGCGTTCCGTCTTTCGAATAGCACGTTTGACATCGTGTCGACTTGTAAGTACACGCATTCGACAAGCTGCTCCGCCCCTCGAGAATGGTGCTAGTCACCTACTCAAATTGAAGTTACAGAAACGATGAATTCACTAGATATCGACATTATTCTTGCCGCCATTCTTTCACCGTGTATTTTCTACTTAAAGAAAAAGTCAGATTCTAGCGTGCTGCTAACTACTTGGTCCGACTAGCGATCAGTAGTAACTACTCAGTCTGACCGTCATCTAGCAGTAACTACTCGGCCCGACCATTCACCAATATTAAAACTTACTCGGCGTACTAGCACCGGAGACTTTCTTTAAACATAATGGTCTCGTTATCAGACGATAATTGAAATTTTTCATCACCTTTAATTTCCTCTCGCGTCAAACGCGATTGAAAAACACGCGAACGTTATTGAGTCATTCGTTTAATCTAATTTTAAATAATACCCCATATTTGTATCCACGTCAAGTCCGTTTTGCATTTACATATTTCCTTACATGTCTGTTGCATCCAGCGACATTTATCACTGACGTATCTGACATTGTTACCTCTTTAAGTGGCCAAAACGCACTCGTTTGCAGATATTTCAACATCATCCATCCCTTCGCCCCGCTTTTCTTGTGCACGTTTCATTCGCCGTCTTATTTCGTGTCCACCGGCAATGAAAAACGCCAGATATTGGCGTCTTTCATCTCGTGGATTTACGCGAGACTGCTTTTTAATAAACGTTTCTCCCTCGCAACGACTCACGATAGGAGCACATCGGATTTTTGTCGGAAATGGCAATTTTCTTTTCTGTCGTCGACACGTTCCGATTACGAAAGATCTTAACACGTCGTATTCAGAAAAGATTCTATCTTAGATTCTATTTGTACAATTGTAGATCAAACTCATTTACAGTTGAATATCAAATTACACATAAAAAAACATATGATCACGAATTTAACAAAATATTTTTGGCATCAACACAACTGTTACGTTTCCCGGATGTTACGTTCGACATTGACTAATTTCAAGTTCCACGTTGACTCGTCGCTCATCATTCTCTATGTTGCATCTTCAAGCAAATGGTGTTCGTAAGTCCGACGTCACGTAGGTCACGCTCGACGAGTTCATGGTTCTCCGTAATACAGAAATCCGATTCCTCGTTATTTCAGCGCTGTCAATGTGTTAGACGAGGGTTCTGTCGAAAGACGACAGTTCTCGGATATCTATCTTCGTCGTGTCTTATCCAGTTTTCTCATTCTGGTAAAAGAGTCGATTAAAGTGAGAAAAAATCTCAGGGTATAATGTATCAGAAGGCTGACGATGTTATTGTATTCTCAAACGTCGAAGTGTCCCAAATTCCTTTTACCAACGGTGATTGATGATAGTAATGACTTTGGGAAATTTTCTTACGAGACGTAATTAATTAAGAACTTCGCGAAACGATCGTCCGACGCTTTCGTACGAACTCCTCAACCTGATATTGCATATCGATCTCATTATGTACTGTAGAGTATGCTATAAACGAGAGCTCCGCATTCATTCGTTCGTGTTATTCGTTCGCACATTAGACACACGTGTTTTCACAAATATTTCCACTTTCGCCTGAATCGTTTCAAATAACTGAAGAAGTCTTTTCTCGTGACAGCGCGGTCTCCTAGATGCAAGCCGTCAACGATGCTTAGCCAATGTACACCTGATTCGCTTGCGAAACTCTTTAATCACGCACAAAAACGAATTCGTTATAATGATTCCAACGATTCTCCTCGGCATCCACTCCGGGCTTTAGCTGCTCAGAGTTGATTCCGGCGGTGCCGGAACCGCAGCTGCCCGCTAATCTGAAACCCTGCTCCTGCAGCATATCGAAGGCCTGTTCGATGACGCTGTGCTTCAGGAAAAAACGTGATGTGTAACGATCGGACATGCCGTGATCGGGATCGCGACTTTCGTTTAGCGTTTCGCCAAAGACGTCCCGACAGAGTGCCACGCGGCCGCACACGAGGATTCTCGAGAGTTTGCGAAACTTAACGTCGGCCAGACCCTCGCGACCAAAAGCAAAGCTGCCCCGATAGCCGATAGTGATGTATCCTGGAGCGCGTTTGCCAATCGCACCGGTTTGCCTGGAATCAGCGTTTTCCAAAATTGCCTTCTCCAAACCGGGCAAGCCATAAAAATTTGCCTCCTGTTTAAGCCTTTCACGTTCACGAAAACCCTCGGGTAAAACGAGAGCTTGATTGCGCAGGAAGTCCAATACATAACGGAAGAGCACGCCGTCACGATCCAGAAAATATTTGCCCTTGGCATCCTTTTCCACGGCGGATTTGCCGGTAAAGAGTTGAGCCAGATGCGAATCACCCTCACGAGTCAGCGTAGCCAAAGCGGTGGTGTAGAAGACGCCGCCCACGTTTAACTCTATCACGCTTGGTATCGTTTCCTGTTGCTCCTGGTCCCCCATGCTGCGACTGACGCGACGTAAGAGAGAAAAAGAGAGAGTTGCGGAAGGGAGAAAAAGGCAGTAGCAGCTGGTCGCGTGCACTGATAAAGCGTCTCGTCGACGTTGAATGATCAGATATCACTAGCGGAAGATTCACAGCTGAGAAATTCCCAGAGAATTAAAGATGATAAAAGATCACGACACGGAACTGCACTTTGCTTGCGACACTCGCGCAGGACGAGAGGTAGGAAGACTGTGTAGGTCGACGACCCAGAAAATCCCAAAGTCGGTCGCGACACGCTAGCGCGGAAGATCACTATTTGGGATTTTGTCCGATGAGAATAAGCAGACTGCTCTTTAGGAGCCAGCTCGTATTCACACGTGACGACACTTTCGGCGATACTCGCTGAAAAGCCGGGCTGATCGTATTATGATTTCGTTTCAGCACGTTAATATTCGATTCGCGCACGAATTAATATTTAGCTACTCGCAGAAATAATCGTAGCAACGAGAAGCAACGGACTGCACCCTCGACGAAGCGACCGAGCTTGGTTCGCTCGGGTCTCTCGACTGCGCGCTTCCTCGCCTGGGTGATTGGCGCGCGCGTCAGGATGTACTCTCCGCTTTCTCTTCCGTGTCGCGAGGGTAACGCGACCGTAATGCTGCGCTGCCGGCGCAGCGAGAACGCGCGTCGTGTCAACGCGCAGCCACCGATATTGTACACGCGCGCGCACTCCCCCCAGGAGTCACCCATTCGATTCTCGCTCTCGCAAGAGGCTACGTGTCACGATTAGAACTCCTCTAGGGTGCGCTTACCTCCAGTCTATCCTGGCTAACTCCTGGTCTATCTGGATCACGTAAACTGAATCTTCAGCTACGTATATTTTGATGCATATACGCCATTGTAAATTCTGTCATAATCTTGGTTATCTCGACTTATTTCGTCATATTCTACCAAGCTGATCTACAACTCAAGTTACAACTGACAAGTAACCTTCGCCAAAAGTAACACACGCCGATTGTTTTTATCTTTAGGGATTTGATTCAGCAATCCAAAAAGAAAACAATTTATTCCAAAAGAAATAGCTCAATTATTATTTAGGCCACTCATACATGTTTAATTTAAAATGATATACGGAAGATGTGATAAAATATCTCGTAAATCAGGCATTTTTGAAAAAAAAAAACCAAAAGTTACTTAGTTTTAAAAAACACAAGTCGGTTAAAGGTTAGTTGTGAGTTTCCAACCCAAACCATAAGGTTCGTAAATATATAAATTTTCTGCGGAAGAAAATCATAAATTATACATTGCAAACATGTTGAAAAATGCAACGTACACTTGTAAGGCAAAAAACTGAATATCTTCTCGTTCGCAGATTTCAACGCACTGATATTGTTCTGTATAACAATGTTTATATTGCATTGTATTTCATTCATTTGATATCTCTTTACAAATATTGAACACGTAACAATGTCAATATGCAAAACGATTAACGTTATCACATAGGCAGTTGCATATTGTTGACATAAAGTCATGTTCGTTTTATTCTAGTTGTTGCTCTTGAAATGTGATATTAATAGATTAATTAACGGATAAAACGAAAAAAAAATGTTTTTATTCGGCATAAATTTATCCTTTTTTTCTAGCATGTTCGAGCATGATGAGTGACGCTACAAGAAATTTTAATATTCTAACAAACCTAGTTTAAATATCTTAGACCGGTTGCATTAACATTGTTTTGATCTTAAACAAAATTTAAATATACGTCTATAGCTTTCTCTCTAAATAAATAAAGACAGACACTGTATTTAAATATTACTTAAAGATAAAATAATGTAACCAGGCTTTACATAATTATTTATAATCCGTATCTAGCAAAAATTTAAGGTACTTCAGCAAAACCGTTTTTTTCGTGCAGCTTTTATTTAAAAAAAAATGTAAATCTAATTTTAAAAAGCAAACAAGACAATATATATTAAGTGCGGTTAAAAATATATTTTATTTTTCTCGCAATTATTCTTTCAGTTCTTATGGAAAAGTAAATATTATGAAGTAAAAGTTATAAAGTCATTAGATTTGTTATACTGATTGTTATACCAGCAAATTTCAAAATTTCAAATTTGATTATAATTTTTAAGAGTAATATATAATATAAAAAATCGAACTCAATTTTTCTCTGCTTTTGCAACAAAAAGAAATTAAATTATGAAAAGATATTATATTCAATTTTATAAAAACTATTTTAAGATTTTTTGAAAGAATTGAATCAATTATTTCTTATCAAATCTTACAACAAAAAGTTACATTATAAGTATCCTTAAACTTAATATAATCGGGAAAAGATTTCATGTTGAATAAGATGTCTTTTCACAATTCCCATACATTTATGCATAAATTATAGTAACGATACATTCGGTTTATTCAATTGTATGTTATATACAGTAGTCATTCTTTTCTATTAAAAAAAAAATTTTAATTTATTAAAGTAAGTTAAAAAATACTACCTTGATCTTATTTTAGACAATTTTTAGAATTTGCATTAATCCTTTGTAACCTTTATATTATAAAGAGTTGTATAAATGTGTGTGTGCAATAGACATTGAATTGTATAAATAGTATCAAATGAATTTTGTAACTTCTTAGAAGCTGTCAATAGTACTTCCGTAAATGCTTGAGATATAGAAATTTTTAACAATCTTTTTAGTATATAATAAGATACAATTTTTGTAATAATTTATTGTATCTTACCTACAAGATCCTATCTAAAAAAAATACTTAGAGACCATTTACTTTTTCTAAGAAATAATTACTTATTATTATTATTGTTAAAAAGAATAGTATATTTTCTTATTTTTACAGATTAGACATCATTTATTATTTAATAAAGATGTTAGAAAACATTTTATTTTAATTCTACAAAAGTAGCATCTCATACAACTTTTGAAAAAAAATTTTTTCTTTCTATTTCTGGTTTAAAAAACTAACAGATAGACTCTCTTTTATTATTAAAATTAAAATAAATATATTAATCAAACTTTCAATTGATATTGTTTTCTTTTATGTATCAATAATGATTGAGGAAATATCGCAAAAAGTTACCTGTAACATTTCCCTTGACTTACCCTAATAGATTGTTAATAATTTATATTATACACATGTTAAGAAATAGTTTTAAGAAGCTACACAACATTACGCAATAAAAAAAGCACAAACGATAAAATAAAGATTTATATCAAGAAAAATATATTCCATGAAATAAAATATAGAACTAAATTTACGATTAATAACTTTAACATATTTTTTATCACTATATAATTTATAATATTTATTTATTTACTTTAATTCCAGACATCCAGTAAGAAATTTTTATCTTACTATCAAATTGTAATTTTCTCACACACAAACACGGTACTTTATCTTAAACGAGATCAAAAGTAAATAGATAAAAACAGTCTTGAGCCTTACGTGCATGTATGTGTGTGTGTGTGTGTGTGTGTGTGTGTGTGTGTGTGTGTGTGTGTTTTCGCCCGTGTATGTAAGTAATAAAACTGTAATATAAAACATAAAATTTTTATTTTGTTATACTACAATATTTTTATTGCGGAATATCGTATTTACTTCAAACAATATTATTTCTTAAAAAACATATATATTACAGAATAATATAAATTTCCCCAAAAGTTATCATAAAAACGTAAACATGTAATTTTTTGTTTTAAGTTTTGATGAGAAATAAATCATTGAATCCTCTCAAAAAACTCAAAAATTTTTAAATAAATATAATACTCTTCTCATAGCTTGATTCCGTTTCGTCCAAGCCATATATTATAATTACCACCCACACAGTAAATGAAATTAATTGAACCTGAAAGGCGATATTCTTTTATCTGTAATTAATTTGCACATTCGATTGTGAAGTAGATTAAGTTAAAATTAAAAGAAGCATTACAAATAAAATTAAATAGTAGATAAACACAAATTTATACTCAGCTCTTATATATTTTCACATAATAAACGTATTGAGAGGGGAAAAGGAGAGAGATTCAAACTCTCCCGAAATTTTAAATATTATTTGCATAAGACAATCGCAGAAAATCTGAATATCATAGCTCTTATATATCAAGTCGCAGAAATATTACTGTGAATTCTTTACCAAAAAAGCAAAAATTTTTAATAAAAACAAATATAATACTGAGAAATTAAATCACTTTTTAAAAAGTGAAAAAAATTATGTAATTATTTTATTTTGTCAATTTTATTAAATCTTTTCCTTTGCCTTATTCCCTTTTTCTTTTTATTTAATTACAAAATTTAACGTCACAATTTCAATAATATTTAGTAATGCTTGTCACATATAGGAGGTCTTCCTATGTTTTTTCTGAATTTTCTTAAATTTCTTTTCCTAGAAAAATAATAAATAAGTATTTTGTATGTATAATATTAAAACTACACTTCGTCTTTATAACTATACTTTGTTTATTTGTTCTTAAGAAAAAAATAAAAGTTATGATTTACAAAACCAAATATCTCTTTTATTTAGAAAATCAAAAACAAAAAACATTTTAAGCTCTAATATCTAAAAAACAATTTATTAATGTAAAAAAATTATTGTTATATGTAATAATAAAATCAATAAAACTTTTCTGCTCCGAAAAAAAGCACATCTATTGTATTTATGTCCGAAAATATAAGTACATCTAAATTAAGTTGTTGGAGATATATGTAGTAAGTTAAAACTATAACAATTTGTAAAAGTTTATAAATGTTATGTCATAATGTTAAAGTATGAAATCAATCATGATACAATATATCAATAAGTAATGCGAAATAATATTATAATATTAAAAAAATAGCCTCATAGCAATTAAATAACCCGCGCAAACGCTGCCATGATGGCATTGTAGAAAAGACTGCACTGAATTCAATACCAAAACTAGAACGCGCAAGATTTTATTTTGCTTCAGTCAAGGTTAAGCAAGTGCGACAGTTAGTTGAGAATAGATTTCTTTCTTTATCTAACCAAGTTACACTGATCATTTATATATGTATACACACACACACACACACACACACACACACACACACACACACACACACACACACACACACACACACACATCTCCAATGTATAATCAATTCTAAGAATATTTATTTTCACAAAAAAATTTTTTACTTTAAAATTGAATTTCTTCAAATAGGATTAAATTCTTAAAAATATTTTATACAAAAGATATATAAATTTTTCAAAAATAAGAATTTATTTTTATATGGAAAATTTCAATTTAATAAAAATTGTTTCTTGTGCGTATACATCTGTATCTACATACAAGTGTGAATAAAAACAAATAAATTAAAAATCTGTAATAAAATTTTCTAATAAATTAAAAACTTCAATAAAATTATAAATATTAATACACATATTCATATTAATTAAAAAATTATCTAAAAAATTAATATTGTTTTTATTAGCATTATTTTATGGAATTTGTTCTGATAAAGATTAAGGTTTTTATTTTAAATCAAAAGCAGATTAAATGGCAGACCGCAGTTAACAAATCATATTTAAGGATCTTAAAATAATAGAAAACAAACAGAAGAAATAATGCTATTTCAGTGAGCAAACAGTAAATGTTGAAAGCCAGTCTTAATCACCCATCATCTATCACATTTAATATACACATAAAAATATAATTATAAAAAAAAGAAATTGCACATTTTAATTAGTGTACGCTTGTAGGCACTTGTACAGAACATAATCGTGAAACACTATTAAAATTTACCAAACCGTGGAAATTAATCCTTATAAATTTTTAAAACAGATAAAAAATAATTGAAAATCGCTGCTCTAGATAATCTGTTATTGATATTGTGCGAATATACATTTAGTAATCTTTCTTTGCACCCGGAAAAAAAAACAATTCAATTTAATATCACCGTAATAATTTGCAAGAACTTATTATGTATAAAGAGCAAAATATATATTTATACAAAGTAAAATATATATGGTGTAAAGAAACAAGGTGTGCTTTTGCGCATGAAAATGTTCAATTAGAATAGTGGAATAAGTGACTAGTCATATATTTATACATGAGTATTTATGTATGTCAGTTAATCAACGTTCTGCCGCAATACTCATGCAACATAATTTAAATAAGAAAAGAATAATAATAAATTTATTTAAATGAAGACTATTATTACTAATTATTTATTTTATACATTTATCGATTAAAGAATTAACTCATACTATTATTGTATATACACGTCGTCTGATGAGAGCGGTCGTCATCCCGTCGTTTTAGGTGTTTTCGTTTATCCGAGCCCCTATGTGCACAAAATGTGCACATTGAACTATCCAGTCAAATGTCCACAAATTCCGGTAATGTGCACGACTTTTTGGGTCTCTTCCGTGCTTCTTCACAATTATTTGGTTCTGTTCCATGCTTTATAAATTTTACAATCATATGCATTCGTATATCAAATATGTTTTATGCAAATGTGCATAATCGTGTTTTATAAATGTACATTTCTGACACTTTACAGATATAGCATGGAACAAAACCAAATAATCATGGACATTGCACGGAAGAATATTAAGTATAATTAAATTCTTGTTAAGATTTTATTAAAATTAGTAGCTTCCAAAATTTATTAAGATCTCGGAAACACGCATTATTTTTTATTTTACTATTCATATTTTCTAGTCTATCCATTTTAAGGCAATAGATCCATGAAATAAATATGATATTTATATGTGATTTATTATTGCAGCATTATATATTATATAGCAAACATTTTTGCATTATATTTGAGGTATATTTTTGTCACAGATCTATTACCCCAATTATAAAAGTTTATATCACTCACCGACCGATACGCAGCGACAGAGTTATTCAGCAATGTTGCTGCGATGATTCTGTAACAAACAAATACAAAATCCAAATTAAAGCAGGACAGAAAAAACAATTAATATTTTTTAAAAATAATTTATGGCATGTAACTCTGTACTTGTGGTTATTGAGTAAATGTAATAAGTAATTAATGAAATAATTTTGTAAAATACTTTAACACACAAATAGATTTAAAGTAAAAGAGAACTCATGAGTATTAATATTAGATAAAAGATTGTTATATATCAAACTTCTTATTCTTTTAATTATTTATATAATCGTCGTATAATCAATATTTTCCAAAAAAAAAGAAGTTTTATAAAATTAAATTAGTATAAAACTTTACGTGATTCTATCTCTAATTTTGTGATTTATCAAAATAAAACTAAATGAAAAAACTATTAATTCTAAGCAAATAATAATCATACTTACCCCAAAGTTGCTCTGCCGGTGCCCGATGCCTTTTCCAGGTCTCCTCCTCTCCTTGCACAGGACACTCGCTACGATAATTCTGTAATAAACAAATGCAAAGTCCAAATTAAAGCAAAACAAAAAAACAATTAATATATAAAAAAGTAATTGCGACCTGCAACTCTGTATTTTTGCTTTTTAAATAAATGTAAGAATTAATGGAATAATTTTGTAAGATACTTTAACACATAAACAGATTCAAATTAAAATAGAGCTCACGATTATTAATATTAGATAAAAGATCATTGTTACGTATCAAACTTTTTATTCTTTTAATTATTAACATAATCGTTATATAAATTAATATTTTCCAGAAAAAACTTTATAAAATAAAATTTGTGTAAAATTGTACATGATTTTATCTCTAATTTTGTGATTTATCAAGGTAAAACTAAATGAAAAAAACTATTAATGTTATGCAAATAATAAGTCGTATTTACCCCAAAGTTGCTCTGCCGGTGCCCGATGGCTTTCCCAAGCCTACATCTCCTTCTCCTCTTGTTGCACAGAACACTCGCAAATAACATACTACAATCGCACGTGGAACTAATTAAACTAATCTATAAAAACCATGATACGACTTCCAGTTCAAACAAAGTACCGTTAAAATAGGTAGACGCGCGACAAAATGTTTTATTTCCTTAAATTTATATTTATTCATACGTGGTTTTTTAAAACATCTTATCTTATTGTGCGTTTATTTCAGGTAGGAACGGGCGAGGGAAATGACCGATATATCACTCGAGCGAGTTATATCATGGAAGTTATAAGAAAAGTCCATTTAGTCCGTATACTTGAACGGCACTCCCGAAACAAACCGTCGCGCGACGCGACAAACCGTCTACGGTTTGTTTTCAATTAAATCGGTCGGAACTCCCGAAAATGCGGCGCGACGAACCGCTTATACCACGACGACGTAAGTGCAATGGGTACAGTTAGCTTCCCTCTCAACAGGTTTTCAAACCTTTGGGGTACTGAGCCCTCCCACCACGTCAAGGTCGTACCCGTGGGAGGGAAGATTTCTTCTGAAAAACTACGCAATTTTAGTTAACTAAAAAGAAATACTGAGCATATATCTATCACTGCAAAAGTAATGTCTACTACAAAAGGATATCACAAAAGGATATCACGATATGGACACTTAAGCAAGTTTCAAACTGTTCAGTGTAGTATGCATAAATATTATAAATATAAAAATATGTATAAACACAGATAATGAAAAATGAAAATAATAAATTTTATCATTTTCTGCATTTCGTAGAGACTCATTGTAACATAAAAATTTAGTTATTTTAATTATCACAGTAAGCGATTACTAGTTTATACAATTAAATATTTGCGACAACGAACAATCATCAAAGTATCAAACATTTCAAAATACTTGTGAAAAATTAAAAAGATATTATTAATAAATAAAAGATTATCAAAGTATAGAACTATACAAGAACAACCAAAAATTGTCGCTAGAATTGTCATATTCAGCACGACAATTTTACTCGAGTGTCGTGCTGATTTCGGACATAAAAAATTATTTACAAATGTTTAATCGCTAGAACTCTGTTTACAAACGATATCAAAGCATAGAAATATACAAGAACTATCGAGAATTGTCGCCAGAATTGTCATAGCTAGCCAGCACGACACCTTTACTCAAATGTCGTAATGATTTCGGGCATAAAAAATTATTTACAAACGTTTAATCGCCAGAACTGTTTAAAAACAATATCAAAGTATAAAATTATTCAACAATAACCGAGAATTGTTTCTAGAATTGTCATAACTATTCAGCACGACACTTTTACTCGAGTCGGGTATAAAAATTTATTTACAAGTGTTTAATCGCCAGAACTCTATTTGCACCCAGAGTTCTATTTGCAACCGCAATAGTTCTACAGTTTTTTATAGTTCTTAGCAATAGTTCCGCCGAAATAATATAAAAAACATGCGTTTGAAAATATGAGGTGTTAACTTTCCGTGGCACTCCAAATTTCGAAAAAATCTTTTTTTACTATGAAATCGTACAATTTTCGAAGAGTTCTACAGTTTCTGATAAGTATTAAAAATATTTCTACTCATTAACTTTTATTTAAAAACTTTTATACATCTGCGATTAGCACCGCATCCCAGCACAAGTATAATCACATTATAGCGAGATCTAATCAAATTTTTGGCAGTTCTCGATAGTTCCCGCATAGTTCTCACCATTTTAATGCGTTTTAATAATAGTTCTGTCGATTAATTAATTACTTAAGTATAACAAATTGTTTCAAAATAATTAATGACCGAACTATTAGTAAAACGCATGAAAATGGTGGAAACAATGCGAAAACTATCGAGAACTACCGAAAAAGTAACCGAATCTGTTCGAATTTCATGTCCCTCTTAGGTGCAGTGTCAGCGGTCGAAATAAAAAAATTGTTTAAAAATAATTAATAACCAAAACTTTTTTTAATACCTATTAAAAACTGTAGAACTCTTCGAGAACTATAAGATTTCATAATAAAAACTGTTAATTCAACAAATTCGAAATGCAATGCAAAATATTTGCGAATTTGCGAAAAAGAGAAATAATTATATCGTCTATGTAAATATTAAGAAGCAATAATTTATCATTCTTATCATTTAACATTTTAATTTGTACTTTCTTCTTTTTTTTACAATATACATATACTCTATTAAAATAAAGTACTATGGTTTAAATTAATTCTTCATAAAAGAGAAGTTTATCAATTTCAAACAGATTGATTAGTTTTGACAAAGAATTACTCGCGGTATTTGCTGTGCAAACGTGTTTTTAAAAATAATAATGGAATGCAAGTAATGGCAAAAGTGTTAAGTTTCGAAGCCGTCGGGAGAGAGATAGGTCGAAGAAATATATGTATATTCCATGTTTAACTGAATTGTTATTTACACGTGTTTACGGCTTGCCAGTCACGGAGAGAGAGAGAGAGAGAGAGAGAGAGAGAGAGAGAGAGAGAGAGAGAGCGTACCCAGAGCGAGTGCGAAAGATTAGAGATTAGAGCATCCATGTGCTCTCGATATGGATCTGTATAACTGCCTAGCAATGCTCTAAATTTTCTATTATTTACAATCAGTGCACGGCTTTCAAATCTCGCATCTAACAGCAAGATTATCTGTTTGTTAGAGACTTGGAGCGTGAACCAATTAATACCGATGAACTGTTAACGCATTGTATACTACAACCAAAATATTTAAAATTATATAATAAAACTCTTTAATTCTAAATGCTTTGATCCATACATTTTTTCACCCTATCCTAAAAAAATTCCAAACCAATTCATTGCTCAAAATATTTTTAATTGTAAGTATAAGTGCTACAGTTATTTAAAGCGTAATCAAATAAAAAAAAACGTTAAAATTAAATATATTTCATACTTTAAACTTCTATAAACGAAGGTTTCATCAATGTAAAAAGTTAAAAATAAAGCTGCTTAAAAAACATCTTCTAAAAACGCTTTTGCAATATAAACGCATTTATGTTGTTTGAAGGCATTGTGTAAATGTCTAACTAATTATATTTCTTAAACAATTCAACAACGAATAGAAAATCACTACAAATCACTTTATACGATGGCCCCGCAATTAGATATGTTGAAAATTTATAAAGATCTGTTATTTTGTAAATAATTAAAAATTGATTATATTATACTTTTAATTGTATTTAAATAATTGTATTTTGCAAACCGTCCAAATATAAACATAAAGAAAATTACTACAAATAAATACAAACAATTTTATATCGAGTCCCTACTACTAATTTTTCCAAGTTTAAATAATTATGTGAACGGTTCAACAATAGAAAAAAAGAAAATCGATGCAAACAATTACAAAAGAAATCTCACAATCAATTTCAAGATATCTTGAAAACTGATAAAGTTCCGGTATTTTATAATTGTATTAATAATTAATTACTTCATGTAAACGATTTAATTACAAACAAAAGAAAATCACGATATTAGTTTTGTATCACTTGTTTGAAAATTTTGATAACCCCACGCCAGTTTAAATACACATGGTTTTGCATTATTTTCTAACGTAAAAAGAAAATAGATCAAACAAAAACGCCAATATATCTTCGGGTGGGCAAAGTCATATCATAAACGAAGTAACAAAAAAGCACAAAATTAAATAAAATAGATTTACTGTGATATTAATTAAAATTCAGTACTCACGACACCGCGATATCCCGCAATGTCTTTCGATGTCCATCGTTTCGTCTTCCGCTGTAATTATATTCATTGCTATAATTCTTGAGAATGTTTTGGAAGCACCTCTGCGTCGTCCTTTGAATAATATGTAAGATGATAAAACGTCTAAGGACTATTTCTGGATTTCATGCCAAAATGCACAAATGCGTGGACAATGTATCTAAGGCGAATGTCTTTAGAAAGAAAATAATTTTTTGACAATCAAATCTCGGAAGCACTCTCTGTTTATCTCAAAGTATACGCGGATATATTAATTTATAATTTAAAAAGGAGAATGATTTTCGAAAGAAATAATTTACTAGCAATCGGAATAAACTCGAATCCGCTCTATGGTAGTCTCTATGGTATCCGCGCGCACACGATACAGTATATATTAAATATTCTTCTCATAATTTTATAAAACACCTTTGCTGGAGAATAGTTTTTCAATAGGTTTCAACCGTTTTCACACAACAGTTTAGCTTCGATCTCGCATATCGTGTTTTACAAGTATGCTTTACAAGTATTTACACTTTATGGATATAGCAATCTGAAACAGAATTAAAGAGTCATAGACATAACACGGAAAAGACGCAGCAATAATATTGTACACATTATCTACAGACCTTCATGCTGTGCTGCGATTTTGAGCCCATCAACACATTCACGCACCATCATGCCGCGTCCGCTCCGTGAGTCATCGCGCGCTCTGCAGGCTCTGCCACGACCTACGTAACCTACATTCGGCCGAGTCCAGCACTGCTCGGCCCGAGCGTAGGTCATGTAGATCCATTGTTGTAGACAGGCCGCTTTTTTTGCATATGCGCGTCAAACATAACATTATTGAAGTACAAAAATCTGATTTAAATAGGTTTTTTAGGAACTCTATTTTGATTACATATTTAAACATTATATACAATTTTTGTAAAAAGTCAATAAGATTGTATAAAATCAAATAGACAATTATATTGTAAATTCTCGGGCATGCGCAAGCGATCCGTTTAACAACACTGTATAGGTTGTTGCCAAGCGCGCCGGACTCACGGATAGACGGAGCCGACGGAGCGTGATGTACGCGCAGTGTGCATGAGTGTCTCGTGCTCGGAATTGAAGTGTTGCGATTCGTGATATAACACTTGACGGGGTCGACGAGGATGTGACCGCTCTCAGGTTCCCATCTAGCCATACTCTTTTAGTGGCGCCATCTCGAGTTAATAGCGCACATCGTCTCTCAATTGAGCTCAGTGACTCAGTCGCCTCAGTCGCTTGATCAGACGAACAGACATTTAGTCACTTTAGTCCATTTAGTCTAGCTCAGTTGTTGCATCGAGTCGGATGTCGGATGGTGTACGATGGCTGATGATTTGATGTCACTACGTTTACTGCCAATTACGTGTTGCGCTCAGGTATATAATGTTTAATCTATCAACGCGATGACGTCAATGCCACGATCATTCATTCCGATGCATTATCCGACATAGATCCACGCATGTGAACAGCTGGATGTTCAACGTCAATTGAAGGGTGGTGCGACGATAACGACGACGACGACGACGACGACGACGACTCCGCAAGATAGATAGGACGCTCGCTCTGTTGACATTTCCACGTGTGCGCGCTCATCATTTGCTTTCCAATCATTGTGCGTGTTAGAGAAAAAATGGAGCGCAAGAGAATTCAGCAAGATGAAGACAATTCCTCAATAGGAAACAGATTGCCGAACCGCATTTGGAGCCACGGAGCCGATGAAGACAGTTCTTCGGTGGGGAACAAATTGCCGAACCGCACCTGGAGCCACGGAGCCAATGACAGCGAGGAGGAGGAAGTAGCTAGCGAGAATACATTGCTGAACGAAGTCAGCGAACAGAGGTTCGTACAACGCGAGTGCGCTTATCGAAATTCTTTGTCTAGTCAAAGATTGACTGTTATAATTGTATTATAAAAATTATCGACAAACACTAAAATTACATTGATAATTAGGTCGATGTGGCGTACAACAAACTTGATATCATTATTTCTTTGTTATATTTCAACCGAGTGAACTCTGCTCTGTTGTTATAATTATAATGTTGATAATGTTGTGTTGTTTGATTGTTTTTAACATGTAAGATCATTCTATAATAGCGCAAATGTAGTTGTAAGTGGTTGTAAAGTATTGTAAGGTGTAATACTTGCAATTTTTATATCAATTTTTATCAAAATAAAATAACTTTAATCTTGGTTTTCTTTATCTATAAAATCTGAAAATCACTTACAACTACATTTATGCTATTATAAAACGACTCATGTTTGATTGTTCCAAACGCACAAGCATTTCTTAGCGAGTAACTTGGAAAAGATTATAGCTAATTTTGCCTTGCACTGTCACAAAAACTGTGTTCAGAAGATACTTGACCAGAGAATATAAACACACTGCTTGTCCCACACATAATAATCGTCTGAATAATGAAAAATAAAGATAAATAAAGATTTAGAATTTCTATATTTTTTATCTGTGTACCACAAAATACTTAATAATATCTGTTTATTTTATTTCTAAAAATTGTATCATCTTTTACATGTGATTTCTTAATAATAATTGTATTGAAAAAATAAACATAAAACTTGGCAATAAATACAATATACATTTGACATCATACAGATCTTTATAGTCATTCTTATTACAGAATGTAAATATATCAAATATTTTATATTTAAATTGTTGAAATAATGCAGTTATAAAATTTGTTCTTCTATATTATTATGATTAAAAATACATTGTTTTGTAATTAGTAATGTTACTTTGTCAGCACTTTATTAATCCATTATTGTAAATAATTTTTATTAATCTGATTTGTATCGTTTTAATTTTGTATTTTTTTTACATTTTTATGTGCAAATATATCATTTACATTGAATGTGAAAGAAATAATGTTTATTAGTGCAAGTAAATTAATAATTATACTTAATTTTTTACGTAATTCCATAATTGTGCTCATGTGCATTAACATTCAATACAAATTATTATAATATTAATATAGGCAGTAATTCATTAATAATTACTATGCATGTAATTTCGTCAGCTTCTAATTTATTAGTCGATATATTCTCAAAGATAAGATAAGTACTATTAGGTATGCATTGCCTTAAAAGTGTAATTCGTCATCAATATACAAAAAGTCACTATCTGCAGTGACTTTGATATGTATTTTACCACATATATTTTACATTATGCCTACGTGAATGTAATCTCGGAGAGTTTAGTACGTTATCACATTTTTAATTTATCTATCATTCTTACCATTCTCGGAAATGTCATTATTATTTACTACATATTTGTAGCAAAAGTGCCTACACTTTTGCATATACAATCAATTGACTTTTCTGTAAATAGAAAAAATTATTTTCCTCCCTTATCAAATAAAAATTAGATGGATGGATAAAGAAAAAAAAAATCTGATAAGAGCAAATAAAAATTACACAATATCTAAATATAAATTAATATAAAAATATAATATTATGTTAAGAATAAACATAATTACAGAAAAAAATTGTTTTTGACAAAAATTATTAGAACTTATTAGAATTTATTTTAAAAAATTTTCCAATATTTATTATCTTTCAATAATTATTATAACAAAATTTTTCTCTCATAGTTTAATCAAATGTAATTATGCAGTTAAGACCGATTGTTCCAATTTATTGGGAAACTTTACCTAACACGTATCTGTCTTCATGTATTTAGAAAGAAAAATAAAGATAGACATATGTTTACTTAATAGGTAAGTTTACCAAAAAACATGGAACAATCGGTCTTTAAAAAGATGTTCGGTGGAAATACTATAAAACACAATAAACATAAAATGCATTTTATGCATTACAGACAACACCATTCTACTCCAATGGAATGTAAGGCTTGTCCAATAGCAACGTTTGCAGAAGAAAAAATGCGGCGCAAACTGCGATTTTTCTTCATGAATCCGATCGAAAAGTGGCAGGCAAAACGCCGTTTTCCTTACAAGTTTGTCGTCCAAGTCATCAAGATTATCCTTGTGACCGTGCAGCTCTGTTTATTTGCACACAACAATTACATGCACGTAAATTATACGTGGGACAACCGAATCACGTTTTCCCATCTCTTTTTAATGGGATGGGAATCTGCTCAAGAGGTATGCAATTTGATCATATCATAAATCTAAATAATATTTTCATTTTTTAATACTATCGAGCAGAAGATGAAAAATAGCACGAAAGACAGAGGAAAGTCGACTATACTGAGCCGGTGGCCTTAAATGAGCTCCTATTATTTTTCAAAAGCTAAATATTGCACTGTATGAATACTAATAAAAAGATTATTTGCTTAGATAATTAAAGAAATAAAAACCCATAATTTATATATTCATGGATTTTTTCTGTAAAAATCTTCTGTTAAAAATCTTCAAAAGTGAGAATAAAATTTTCACGATCTTCTCTTGCAAATTGCTTAATTTAAACAATAGTGAGTACATTATTGATAATATTATATCGTTTTACATGTTCGTAGCTTCTTAAAACTATTTTATTCATATTTTTTTCTTTCATATTTTCATAATATTTTTCTCATTTCGTATAAACCATATATTTGCAACTCTGTAAGCACCAAAGCGTGTTCTTTCTTAAGTTTCTTTAATATAGATATTTTATTTCAAATTTTAAAAAGGGTCTGTTTCTTAAATAAACTGTTTATTTTTAATTTCTAATTCCTAAATTGCTAAAGTTAAAATTGCTTTTTAAAATGATCAATTCTAGCATTAGTATTTTAACTTTGTTGTTTAATACATTATAAAATATATTTTATTATTTAGTTTTCAATATATTTCATAATTATATATATATTTTTTATATTTATATATATAACTCTTCCATTGCATGAATTCTGCCATTACTATCTAACTCACTCATGGAATCCAGTTTTTTGAGGGGGGGAAGGGTTATATCGTGAAAATATTAATTCCTACAAAATACGCAACATTATTATAAAAACAACTATATCATCTGATAGAAAACACTTTCTAGTTTGTATTTATTTGTTATTAAACTTTTAATTCTAGCTTTTATTTAAGAAATACTGTCCAAAAACAAAGCTCATTTATGGCGATTTTTCTCTTTCCTAGTATTTTAATTTTTATAATATTTATAATATTTTTATAATATTTTAATTTTTATAATATTTTTTATTACGACTTGAAAGAGAGTTTTAGGAGCAAGTTTAAGTCACTGTATTTTTACTTTATTTTGCTTTATATCTTAATTGTACCTAAGTAGATATGCTGCGATTATAACATAGAAATTTTTCCCTTTTTGGGTTGCTATTTTATACTATATTATAAATACTAAGCACGTGAATATAAACTTGACATTCGTAAATGTTTCAGGTACCTGCGTATCCACCTGCGACAGGACCATTAGCTATATACAAGCGAAGCGATTTTTATGACGCTATTGATTACGCTTTGCACGGTTATTACAACGTCGATGATGCTATCGGTTCGTACTCCTACATCGCTGAGGATAATTCAGTCGGACCTGTAATCTTATGTCTTTACCATTATAAGGAGGGCATTATATTTGGTTTCAATGAGAGTTACGTGTTTGACAGTGAGATTGTGGAAACGTGCATGAACATCAGTCTTGAAACCTTTAATACATTTAATTCATCGCACAGTCTTCTGCAGGACAGAAACATTAACGTTAATTTCTCCGCACTAGTACGCGCACATCTCAAATTCGCTCTGAAAACGGTGAATCTGAAAGCGGCCGGACCAATGACACCTCCTGATTGTTATCGTTTCAACGTCAAAATCATCTTTGATAACCGCGACTTCGACGGACAGATGCTGCTCTCATTAGACGCCGAAGCAAGAAAGTTGCAGTGCAAAGGTGATACCCGTTACATCACGGACAATCGCATCGAATCGGCGCTGAGGACTTTGCTGAATTTGTTCGTCATACTGATCTGCACGATTTCCTTGCTGTTATGCTCGCGAGCGATATACAGAGCACAGTTGCTCAAGTTCGAGACTATTAACTTCTTCAAGAAAACATACGGCACAACGCTAAGCTTCGAAGGTCGACTGGAATTCTTGAATTTGTGGTACATCATGATCATCATCAACGATCTGCTTATTATCATTGGTACCGTCATGAAGGAGCAAATCGAACGGAAACACTCAGAGAGTGATCATTGGAATATTTGCAGCATATTTCTCGGAACCGGGAATCTGCTCGTATGGTTCGGCGTGTTGCGCTACCTTGGCTTCTTCAAAACGTACAACGTTGTTATTCTAACTCTAAAGAAGGCGACACCAAAGGTAGCGAGATTCTTAATATGCGCGGTGCTTATTTACGCCGGTTTTACATTCTGCGGTTGGCTGGTGCTCGGTCCATACAATATGAAGTTTCGTTCCCTCGCGACCACTTCTGAGTGTCTATTTGCGTTAATCAACGGCGATGACATGTTCGCCACATTTTCCATCACGTCTTCCAAATCGGCTGTGTTATGGTGGTACTCTAGAATATATTTATATTCATTTATTTCGTTGTACATTTATGTTGTCTTAAGCTTGTTCATTTCTGTGATAATGGACGCGTATGACACAATTAAAGTCTATTATCGTGAAGGTTTCCCAAAAAACGACTTACAGACGTTTATAGCTCCATGCACGGACGAAGCGTCAAGCGGCATTTTTAGGGACGATTCTGAAAGAAGTAATCTGTCGGAGTTGCTCGATCGGTTCTGCTGTTGTCGAAAAAGGCCCTTTTACGGGTCTTTCTCGGAATCAACGGATGCCTCAACTAAATCCGATCAAGCGTGCGGCGGAGCCATCTGCGTCTAGTGCATTAACGAAGAACACCTGGAGGTGTTATGGTGCGACTAAGGATACGCGGCACAACATTAAGATGCATCAACATCCTTAATTTAATTATCTTAGTTCGCAATTTTTTTGCCTAGATATTTGAATTTAAATTAATTAAACACAATGTGATTTCTCATATTCGGCTTTTTTATATAAGTGCAGAAATTATCTTTTGCGAGAAAAATTATAATTATTTATTATTAATTATATTAGAAAAAAATATAATAAACTTTAAAAATGTTCGTTAAATTGAGAAGCTTCTACAGAATAAAAATGAGTAGCTTCTTTATATACAGGGTGTCCCAAAACATGTGGGTCAAGGCGTAAAAAGGTAGAAGAGATCGAGATGAACATAAAAGTCCAATATTGTCTTGAGTTAAGTCCACCAATAATCGAAATATTAACGTATGGAATCTGCAAATAATCTAATTAATTTCTATCGTAATTGTGAACAGTAAATTAATGAAAGCTTATCATACATTCACGATAGATTTTTTTCTTCCGTGTTATGGCTCGGGCGGATCGAGCTCTTCCGTCGGCGCGCTCTTATTCGCATAATTTGAAAAATTAATACTTCGATTATTGGTGGACCTAACCCAAGACAAAGAATTGAACTTTTATGTTCATCTCGATCCCTTCCACCTTTTTACGAGCGTTGACCCACATGTTTTGGGACACCCTGTATAATTCATATACTTTTGATTTTTCTTAAATGTTAGAATTAAATATAGATTTTCAAGTAATATTCAACAAAAAAACATTTTCCTAATTAAACATTGTTGCAACGAGATGGAAAAGAGAGAGATAGAAAGAGAAAGAAGGAAGTATTTTCATGAACATTTATAAATGTTAGTAGCAAATTTATTCGACAATCGCAACACGTTTATGCAATGCGAGACATTTCTGTTACTGCCATTTTTGTTTAATTTATATAAGATTTTACAAAAGCATTTATTCATACAATTGTATTAAATTCTTTTATTTTAATTTTTAATGGATATAAAATGAGTGGTTGCTACAAAAAAGCAGCTATTAGATAATTTTTTACTGAATGCCTCCTAATAATCCATTAACTTCCACCATGTTGGCTAAGCTGCTTTTTCCCAGCATGTTAAAATGCATAAAGTAGATGTCGCAAAGTATAGATAAACGCAACAAATAAAAGAGCACTCAGTGAAATCTTCGAACTATTAGTAAAGGAATGCTGAAAATTTATGTACAGTTCATTATATTTCATTGTAAAAATTCTTGTATATTTGCATGTATAGTATAATATTTATTATTGTACTTCGTAACCGTAAATATATCTTGCAGTTTTAGAATTCATGTAGATTTTATGTAACATACAATTGCATTTGCAATAGATATACTAACAAATAATATTCTAAAAGAAAGAGTAATTAGAAATTGCATAAATGCAAAAGTTGCAGCTAATTGTTGCATAAACCAGTTCAGTGTTATATACCAAAGTTATAAAAGAAATATGTAATATATAATTAAAAAATTATCCACACATTTATTAAATTGTATATACACATACACACACGCATACATGTACATCAAGCTTAAATTTCAATAAAATAGATCTTACAGTAATATTAATTAATATGAATTATTTCATTAATAAATTACATGATTATGATCATCATAGTTGTGATGCATGTGTGTATTGTATTAAAAATTAACTTTATTAAATGTAGAATAAACTCGCACAAAAGCAACATTTATCCATAGAAATATATCTATATTTACATTGAAGTACAATAAATTCGATTTTTTTCTAATATCTATTGTAAATATGTTTATTCTTTTATATATATTTTATTTATACGTTTCAGATATAATTAGAATAAAACTTTTTTTCATTTGAGTCAAAATACTGTCATTGGATTATATAAGTCAAATTATACATATAAGTAACAACTATTTTATAATTGTCTTAATATAAATATTACATGGTAAGTCAATGCCACACATGTATTATCAACCTTGATTAGCATGAGTCACGGTCTTTTTTTTTTTCACTACGAAATTGCATTGTAAAAAAAGGAATTAACCATAAATGATCGTTCAAGGTTTCCAATACAGCAAGAGAGAAAAAAAGGATAACTTAAACCAGTCGACATAGTATTAAAATTTATGTTTATTTTAATTTTCTCTCTTGTCTCAAAATTAATAAATCTAATTTCAAGTCCGAAGGAAATATTTGCATAGCATCTGTATTTAATGGATAAACGACTCCCAATACACGCTTCCCTCCAATGCAAATTATCCATGTTATGGATACTTAACATACAATCATATATGATGTATATATACGCGCACGCGGGTGTGTGTGTGTGTGTGGAGGGAGGGGGGAGGTAGGTATGTAAAGAGAAACGAGTATGGGGTGAAGAGTAGGAAAGAGAGGACTCTAATGGACTCTAAATCGAAGTGGATCTGCGGTACCTCCGCAGCAGCTCCGTGCGCTTTCGCTACCACCACACTACGCTGACGAGCCGCTGTGTATATGCCTAGCTCTTTGTTTATCCTTCGTATGACGTATGAACGTCGCGCCAGCGAACAACGAGTAGAAGGGCTGATGCAGCGATGCACTATGCAGCCGACCAAACGGCTAGCAATACAAGAACGGCAGCAGTCAGTGCTGAGTGCGCTGACCCGCGGGACGGTCTTGACGATGGTCGTTGACCGCGGTTGAACGCGATTCATTGTTTACATCGGCGCATTCTAAGGAACGACGGCATCGTCTCCTCGCACTGTGTCCTGGCCGTTGGCGAGTCGTCGTCACTGTTACTCTAGCTGTGATTAAGGACGCGAGCGCAGGCAAACATGTCGAAAATAGCGGGAAGCTCTCCCGCGAGAGCCGCAAACAAAGGTGAGCAGCAACAACAGCAGGAATTCCTAGTGGGTCTGGATAAAGACGCCAGCGAACACAGCATCTCGAGCATGATGTCGTGCGTGTCCATCTCGCCGAAGCACGCAGAGAGTAGCCTTCGCGTTATGGAGAGCTATCTGCACAAGCAACAGCTGACAGACGTCACGCTGATCGCGGGTGAGTGTACCGAACGCTTTGTTTCGATAACAACGCACCTGACGGTGTGTCAATTGTCATTTGAAGTTGATGATTCAGATAATGATTAATTAAATCACGTTTCAATTAATTAATTAATAAGAATTTTTATTTTATGAGAATTATAAAAATATTTGGATATAAAATAATATTATTCTCATATGTATATTTTTTATTTTATATATTTTTATGTATAAAATTGAGGATCCATAGAGAAATTTTTTTATTATTATGATAAATAATTTGCTGTTGTCATTCAAAATTTCTTAAACCAATAAAAATTAGAATGATAAGAAGAATATATTCTTCAATATTTCAATATGTTGAAAATATTTTTTGCATTCATAATCAATATAACTTAAGATTTTTTATTCTTTATATTTTTTTCTCTAATTTGTACTTTTCCCATAGGAAATAAACGCGTTCCAGCTCACCGATTAGTACTCAGTGCTGGTTCTGAATATTTTGCTGCCATGTTCACAAGTTCTCTGCGAGAATCAGCACAAAATGAAATAGAATTAATGGATGTTGATGGGGATGCATTATGGGCTTTGGTTCTTTATTGTTACACAGGTAACAATAGTAATTTAGTTAGAAAACTGATTCAAAAGATTCTAAAAAAATTTTACTTTAGATTTCAAGAATATTAATGTTATAATAATTGAAAAATGTATTTGCAAATAATTTCTTAAACTGTTCTCATTAATTCTTAACAATTTTTTGTATTTTTGCAAGGTTGTATAGAATTACAGGAAGATAGTGTAGAGACTCTACTTGCAACAGCGTGTCTATTACAATTAAATCCAGTGATTAAAGCATGCTGCCAGTTTCTTGTCAAACAACTCCATCCAAGCAACTGCCTGGGCATACGGACCTTCGCTGATACACAAGGCTGCTCGGAATTATTTGAACACGCACATGCATATACCACTAAACATTTCATGGAAGTTACGAAAAATCAAGAGTTTTTACTGTTGTCTGCTAACGAGGTTGCGAAATTATTTGAATCCGAGGATCTTAATGTCCCTTCAGAGGAAACTATCTTTCATGTAAGATTCAGCTAATAGTTATAATTTTTTTTTATTTACACAAATGCAAAACAATTTATTGAGCGAATAAACTTTATATGAAATATTAAGAGAAAGTTATGATTATAATTTTTTTTACTATTCATGGATATTTTTAATATCTCATAAGCAAATGTTTCTTACATACAATTAAAATATCTAAGCTGAGTATAGAAAGTTATTAGTATTATTACTCGTTTCAGGCTTTAGTGACTTGGCTAGAACATGATCCAGAAAACAGAAGTAAAGATGCTAGTAGATTATTAGGTTTAGTCAAATTACCATTGCTATCACCCGCGGTAAGTATATCAATAACTTTATTTTTTCACTTTGCAAAACTTTTGTATTAAATCAACTAATAAATCAAAACAGTTTATAGCTGACAATATTGAGAGTAATGAAATATTCAAAGACCAAAGAATGGCACAAGAATTAGTAATGGAAGCATTGAAGTATCATTTGCTTCCTGAGCGAAGACCCTTGCTTCAAACGGGCAGAACAAAACCTAGAAAAGCCACTGTGGGAACTCTTTTAGTTGTTGGAGGAATGGACGCCAATAAAGGTAATTTAACCAATATGCAGAATAAATTACTTAATATCGATCACGATGTAAAGAAGATATATCATATTAATAGTGTCACTATTTTAGTTTTTCCAAGCGAAATAATTTGCGTAACATAATTTCCAGGTGCGACGTCTATAGATGCATTTTCATTACGCGATAACGCCTGGAAACCTTTAGCTGCTATGAGCAGCAGAAGATTACAATTTGGCGCAGTAGTAGTTGATAAGAAATTAATTGTTGCGGGCGGTAGGGACGGTTTAAAAACACTTAACACGGTGGAATGCTTCGATTTTTCCACCCTTACTTGGAGCACTTTACCACCTATGAACGTGCACCGTCACGGATTAGGTACGTGCCGATGCAAAAATGTTTGCAAAGTTTATTTCATTTCATTTCATTTAGAAGCGATTGCTGCAATTTATTGGAAAGCTTTAACCGACAGATACCTATTATCTGTATTTATTTATTAAAAAAGATAGATAGACACATGTTTATTCGAAATAAATAAGTTTTCCAAGAAATTAAAACAATCGACTTTTATTTATAATAAAAATTGGTAAATACTATAAAAATCTTTGGTAAATATTTTATAATTTTCTTTAGGAGTAGCAGTCCTAGGTGGACCTTTATATGCCGTTGGTGGTCACGATGGTTGGAGTTTTCTCGATGCAGTAGAGAGGTGGGATCCGGCAACGCGCCAGTGGAGTTCAATATGCCCTATGTCCATACAAAGATCTACAGTTGGTGTGGCTGTGTTAAATGATAAGTGAGTTTTTACAGATTTATCAAATTTACATATATCTATTTTCATCTATCATTCATTTTGTTATTAATAAATGTTTTTGTATGAATATAACAATTGTAAATCTCATTTATATTGAGTTAAATATTGAGTTTTTAAAATAATTTTGATATAATATTTTATGCTATTTTAGATTGTATGCTGTAGGAGGAAGAGATATCAGTTCCTGTTTAAATACTGTAGAATGTTACGACCCGCATACAAACAAGTGGACACCGTGTGCACCTATGTCGAAGAGACGAGGCGGTGTAGGCGTCGGAGTGGTAAATGGTTGTCTTTATGCACTCGGAGGTCACGATGCTCCAGCTAGTAATCCCAATGCTAGCAGATTCGACTGCGTAGAAAGGTGAAGCAGCTATTACATATTGCGTGTCAAAATTTCCAAGTTACTGTTTATATGTAATACAATGTATATAACGATATAGGTATGATCCTAAAACCGATACATGGACTATGGTTGCGCCAATGAGTGTTCCCCGAGATGCGGTCGGTGTTTGTGTGTTAGGTGATCGGCTTATGGCCGTAGGAGGATACGACGGTCAACAATATCTCACATTAGTAGAAGCCTATGATCCACACCTCAACGAATGGGAACCTGTGAGTATATAAACTAGTCCTGTAACTTAATACAGAGAGGAACCTGAGAGCAGTCATCGCGTCGTTTTAGGTGTTTTCATTTATCAATACCTCTATGTGCACAAAATGTGCACATTGAACTACGTAGTCAAATATCTATGAATCCCGTAGGTAATGTGCATGACTTTTTGGGTCTCTTCTATACTATGTCCACGTTTATTTGGTTCTGTTTCATGCTATATATACCCGTAAATTTTACAATTATATGCATTCATATTTTAAATCTGTTTTATGCAAATATGCATAATCGTTCTATTAAATGTGCAATACCACATATACATGATATAAATTCAAATAATTGATTTGATAAAAATTCACTCACCGATTGCTGCCGCTGCTCCTGCTGCTGATGCTGCTGCTACTGCTACTGCTACTGCTACTGCTACTGCTACTACTACTGCTACTGCTACTGCTACTACTACTGCTACTGCTACTGCTACTGCTACTCTGCTACTGCTACTGCTACTGCTACTGCTACTGCTACTGCTACTGCTACTGCTACTGCTACGTTCCTTTTCCAGTTTTACTGACATTCCTTTGCCGCTTTCTGCTGACATCATCCTACTATTCTTGAACCACACATTAATAACGATCGCCCGATCTTTATTCGGCACTCCCGATATTACGGATAATATATCACACACGAGTAAAACGTAAACCGCGCGCGAGAATTTCACTTGGCGCGACCGTTACATTTGAAAAAATACGTGAAAAGGACGGTTCGTCTGATTGGCGGCGAAAATCAACATGGCACGAAAGTGGCGTGACGTCACGTAACTTCATGGAAACGCAGGCCAAGGAAAGCGGTGAAAAAACCGTTTGAATGAAAATTACGCGCCGAGATACAACGAACGGAGGCAAATTCGTTTCGAGAATTTCGTATGCTCTTCACTTAATTGGCACTCGCGATATTCTACCGAATGTATCCCCGAGCAAACACTTCACTCGAAACCGAAGACAAACGCACGATGCCGCGCTTTACACATGAATACGACCTCTGCTACGTACAATCTCACATGGCTCGCGTATCGTTTGCTAACACGACGGCACTCTCAACACAACACCGTACCTGCGCACAATGAATTCTGAACGCGAGACACGCACGGAGTCGACAGAGCGTCTGATGCGTCTGACCGGCGACGCTGGAGCGCGGAGTAACGGAGCAACATGGCGGCAGCGGCGCGGCGAGTCAACCGCCTAGCAACGCCGAGTGGCGCCGACTAGCGCCGAGTACTGCCGAGTCTACCTGCCAGCAGTCACGTACGACACTCCAGCGTCGGTCGGACGTTCTGTCGACTCCGTGCGTGTCTCGCGTTCAGAATTCATTGTGCGCAGGTACGATGTTGTGTTGAGAGTGCCGTCGTGCTAACAAACGATACGCGAACCATGTGAGATCGTACGTAGCAGAGAGCAGAGATCGTATTCGTGTGTAAAGCGCGGCATCGTTTGCCTTCGGTTTCGAATGAAGTGTTCGCGTGCGCATTCGAGCAAAATGTAAAGACGATACGTTCGGTAGAATATCGCGAGTGCCAATTAAGTGAAGTGCTACTAGTTGTCGTGCGAGCATACGAAATAGAAAATTCTGGAAACGAATTTGTCTCCGTTCGTTGTATCTCGGTGCGTAATTTTCATTCAACCGCTTTCCTCGGTCTGCGTTTCCACGAAGTTACGTGACGTCACGCCACTTTCGTGCCGTGTTGATTTTCGTTCCGAGCAAAGTTTTCATGTGCGCGTATTCGCTCGAGGATACGCAATCCGTTCGGTAGAATGTCGATCGTGCCAATAATGAAACTTTATTATTCGGGTTTCGTTTCGTGACGTCACGCATCATACCACTTTTCTGCTATATTTTCTTTTTTGATTCGCCGCCAATCAAACGAGCCGTACTTTTCACGTATTTTTTCAAATGTAACGGTCGCGCCAAGTGAAATTCTCGCGCGCGGTTTACGTTTTACTAGTGTGACATATTATCCGTAATATCGGGAGTGCCGAATAAAGTATCGGGCGATTGTTATTAACGTGCGGTTCGAGAATAGCAGGATGTCAGGAGAAAGCGGCATCCATGCATGGACTCGGTATTCCGGAAAAGGAATGTAGCAGGAGCAGCGACAGCAATCGGTGAGTGAATTTTTATCAAATCAATTAATTGAATTATCATGTATATCATGTATATGTGGTATTGCACATTTATAGAACATGATTATGCACATTTGCATAAAACAGATTTAAAATATGAATGCATATAATTGTAAAATTTACGGGTATATATAGCATGAAATAGAACAACCAAATAAACGTGGACATAGCATAGAAGAGACCCAAAAAGTCATGCACATTACCTACGGGATTGATTGATATTTGACTACGTAGTTCAATGTGCACATAGAGACGCTGATGGATGAAAACACCTTAAAACGACGCAATGACCGTTCTTAGGTTCCTCTGTTTAATACCAAATAATTTTAAATGTATCTTGTAAATTTAAACGTGTATTTATATTTGAAGGTTGCTCCTCTTAAGGCTGGCCGTGCAGGTCCTTGCGTTGTGGTAAAAAATTTAATAAATAACATGTAAATTATTTTTACTAAAAGAACAATAATTGGACTTGCGATTGTGCAACTTATATTTATAATCATATATAAGTTAAGTTTCAGAAATATAACAGAATCTGCTCTCTTGTGATATTGCATGCATGTTAAATTAATCATACTGTTATTTTTCTGAAACTGTTTTAGATAAAAAAATTTTAGATAATTTTATATTTAAATAAGTATTATATTTCTTTTTAGCATAAGGAATTTTTATAGGATTTTTACAAGTTTTCGTACTGTATTGATAAATTCCAGTCATTGTAACCACCAAATATTATATTTAGCACTTATTTGTACATAATACTTCAACTATAAATTTTTAGTGTCAAAAATAATTTTACTGTTGACAATATGTAATAATTCGTATCTACTTGTATTAACTTATAATATATAAAAACAAATTTTCAATATATATAAACATGTTTTTTCTCATAAAAATAACATTATTTTTCATAAATATCTAACTTTTTGTGTAATAAATCATTAATAAATTGTGAATCAATTTTTGCTAGGAATAAGTGCTTTAAACCAAATGTACTGTAGACTGGATAAAATAAATGTTATAAACATATATATTTCAAGTAATTATGATGTCTATGTGTATCAAATTATATTGACAACTTTGTAAAAATCAACGTTTTTAATAAACTTAAACTTCAATAAGAAAAAAGAATTAACATACATAAAAAACATTTATTTTTCTCATCAAGATAAATATTTTATTTATACATGTATATGTTTCCATATTTGGTGGTTATAATCTCTTGAAATAAATAAAGTTAATATATTAACTAAATTAAAAGAATATTCTTCACATTATCCCATTTACATTACAACTGTTTAATTCTTTTCTTAACAAGCTGGAAAAGTTCTGAAACAATCATAACAAATTATATATATATATATATATATATATATATATACATATATATATTTCATCAAATTAAAAAAAATCGTAGAAGGTATCAAAAATATAAATAGACGCTATGCGTCTTATCTCAAAAAAATCTTACAATATTGATAAAATTGTGAATATCGAAGATGGAAAAATACACTTAAGCTTACCGCGGAAAATCCGATGCTGGCTCTGCAAACTTGTGCCTGACCATAAATGTAGCAATAGCTTCCGCTACTTTATCCGGAACATCTTCGTGAACAGCATGCCCACAAGCGGGCAATACTTGCATTTGGAATTTACCTATTTGAATAGAGATACAAGTATATATTTTATTTTTAAAATATTGCATAAATTATGCAGCGCATTGCCAGTACTAAAATTACATACCTTGCATTTGTCCTACAGTGAGTTCGCGATCTAATCTATCAACTCCTGCTAACAACAACATTTTTGGTACAGGGACATTTAAAAATGCTGTCGATAATCCCTTAAACCAGCCAAACCAATGCTGTTCCGTTTTCGACAGATCTATTCTCCAGACATACTTTCTGTTAATAGTAGTAGCAGAAGACGCAGATGGTGGCGGTGGCATACTGGATGACTCTTCCTCTTGGATGATATCATCTCGCGATACAATTGGTTCTGGGTTAGATTCACACGTGTTGTATTGGCTTGACAATGAGTCAATATCATGAGTTGCTAATTTGCTAGTTTCAATGCTGAAATGGCACGTGTGTTGCATGATTCGATTTATTTTAATATCAATATAGAAAAGATGTAATAAAAATCTAAATATCCATAAGAACTCACTAACTTCTTTATCTGTCCAGGAACCGAGACCTTTGCCGATTGTATATTTCGAATTTGCCCGCTACGAACGCTGAAAAAATCAATTAAGAATTAATTCTATCTTCACAATTTTATTTTATACATGTATAAAAATATGTTAAGCATTTGAATAACTAAATTATAATTAGTTTCAAGCAATAAATTAACTGTAATTAATATAATAGTATATTTAAGGTGTTTTCCAGAAAAATAAAATCGAGAAAAAGCCGAAGTTTTCATTTTCTTTCGAAAAAATACGAAAGAAAACTGAAAGCAAAGTACTGATGTATTCTTAATTTTCTAAAAAAATAAAAATGTGAAAAAATAGATCTTTCTTTTTTCCACAAAAATATAACAAAAATAGGAAAAAATGTCACAACTGTGACAATAGTAGCGAACTTTATTAATTAATTAATTACTTATTAGATTTTATATGTAAAAGAAATTTAAAATTGACAAATTGAAAAGAAAGGACAATAAAAGTGATATCTTTAAAATAAAAAAAACTTGAAAAATACAAAGAAAAAACCAAATTTTTCTCGAAATTTTTCCAAATTAAGAACACCAATCATACTTAATCATATGATGACTAATATATCAAAAGCTTTCCTATATTAAAAAATACTAACCACCACTCTATAGCCTGAGATATAGTGCTAAAACTAGACGGTCGGGATCTTAAAAAACTCTGCATAGAGGCTAATGCATCCATTGCCGTGCCTTCTACGACGTCTATAACTCCTAATCCATATAAATTTGGAATTAGTGGAGCTGCTTTCACAGCTACTGCTCCACCCATGCTATGACCAAAAAGAATTATTGGAGTATCGTGCGCAATTGCATCTATAACAGCTGCAACATCCCTAAATGACAAAAAAAAATTGTGTAAAACAAGTTATAAGTTATTGGATGTGACAAATATGTCTCGGTAAGATTTTATGTAACAGCTTCATACATCAAGTAGTAATGTACTTAAAAACTGAGAAAACAAAATTTTTACTTCTTTTATGTTTGCAAATAGTTTTTAATAAACTTATCACATATTTATCACACTAAAGGCTGTATCAGATTACACACTGAAGATTGTGAATTGTTAATTGGGAAAATAAGAGAATTCAATTATCAATCGGAACAAAACAGACTAACATTATCTAAATGGTCAAACTTTAATCTCCAATTCGCAATCTTTAATCTCTATTGTATAATCTGATATAGATTTTATATTACAGCTTAAAGAAATCCTGAAACAAATTACCAACATATTTTTACTTAAAAAAGAACTTTAAATTGACTTTACAGAATTCCAAATTCTTTTATACATTTAAAACATAAAAATGAAGAGGACAAAGAGCGATTTCATATTAATAATAAAAAATTTTATTTACAACAAAAATGTTTAATTACAAAAATTTTTTGTAATTAATATGAAATCGCCATTTGATCCCTCACTTTGTGTAAAAGAATTTGGAATTCTGTAATAAAACCAATTATTGAAATTGAAAAGCCAATTTAAAGATATTTTCTAATAAAAAATGTCAGTAATTTACTCCAGAATTCCTTTAACCTTGTGTTAAGCGCAATATCTGTTGGATACATATTCAGACTATAATGCGTCGCCGTTTTTACACAACAAATACAAATGTAAGTAATTTTTTTATTGTTTTATAAAGTTTAATGTAAAATTTATCAAATATAAATTTTAAAAAATTGTTTTAAAAAGTACAGAAATATTTCGCCTAACGCAGGGTTAAGATAAAAATACATAACATCTAAAATCACATATATAATCAAAATTAATAAAATACATTTTACTCACGATGCTAAAGTTTCCGCGGATAAGTCTTCATCCTCTGTGGTGTGAGTATCCCCATGACCTCTAAGATCAATAGCCATGACTCTACACAATATCATTGCCATAATCGATTTCTAAAATTCATAACGCATGTGTTATGCAGCTTCTTTAATATGCTGTTATTAGCAATTGCAAACAATACCTACTGTAAGTTCTGCCCATGTTAGACCACTGTAACCACCACCATGCAGTAAAACTAATAACGGTCCCTCGGTGCCCTTGATATAAACGTGAAAAGTATTCTGTCCAACCACCACATCCTTGGAATGATCAAAGTATGGATTCCACCGCACCGGTTCATAGTCTCTCTTCCGTTGGGTTCCCCTCGATTTCCCAAGTCTTAAAAAAAAAAAATTTTTTATAAGATTTTGCAGCAACTCTCCTCAACTTATTAATGGCATTGTTATATTAGAAATTCCACTTTTGTGTTCCACAAACCTGGCGTTCAAAGCCGAAAAATTGACAGCCGACGGTGGTAGTCTGGATTTCAAAATTGACTTTTGAAGAGCAGACATGTTAACGTATCGCAGACACCGTCGGTGACACTGTCGCGTCAGGAACGCTCGCACTCGTGCTTTCAATTGCAGTCATATATGCAAAAAAGGAATACTTCGAGATGCAGCGATTAGGCGTATGTATATATGTAGAAGGCGATGAAGAAAAATACAAGGAGAGGCGTGAGTACAATTCGTTAACGGACCTGCCGGTGAAAGGAACGTCGAGCCGTCGAGGACGCGAGACTCACACCATCGCACTTACACCGACACGCGAACGAAGCAGAAATGGCGGAAACGTTTTTTTTTTTTTTCTATTCTTTTGTTCCTCTTTTTATATTTTATTTCAACCTAATTGCACTCGATTTCTGCGGCTTCTAGTTTTTTTTAGAGCAACACGTATGTACCACTGAGTTTTCTTAAATTAATAATCTATGAACATTAATATACATATACATATACGCGAGTGAAAAAATGGCCTAGTTTACACCGAACACTTGGTACGCGTAGAGATACTATAACAGAGATTCGCCAATGCGTTAACGATTTCTGATTGGCTCCCGTCGCTTGGGGTATAACCGGAAGTATGAGAGAGAAAGATAGATATAACTGACAGAGAAAGCCTAGCCGATCTAACCTGTCACCTGTCACCTGTCAAAAGAAAACAGAGTAAACCGCCATCGAAAACGTCATATCCGATATCCGGTTTTACCCCAAGACGGCACATTGGCGAATCTCTGTTATAGTATCTCTAGGTACGCGTATCAAATAGTAAATAACTAGTGAATGTGTTTAATCATTGGCTGATCAGCTTAAATTCACTACTTGATACGCGTACCTAGAGATACTATGGCCTAGTTTACATCGTGCATTTGATACGCGTATCAAATAGTAAATAACTAGTGAATGTGTTTAATCATTGGCTGATCAGCTTAAATTCACTACTTGATACGCGTATCAAATGCACGATGTAAACTAGGCCTATAACAGAGATTCGCCAATGTGCCGTCTTGGGGTAAAACCGGATATCGGATATGACGTTTTCGATGGCGGTTTACTCTGTTTTCTTTTGACAGGTGACAGGTGACAGGTTAGATCGGCTAGGCTTTCTCTGTCAGTTATATCTATCTTTCTCTCTCATACTTCCGGTTATACCCCAAGCGACGGGAGTCAATCAGAAATCGTTAACGCATTGGCGAATCTCTGTTATAGTATCTCTAGCTCCGACATGCTCCTACTCACTCTAAGAGCCACCGCACAAGCTTTTTCGTAACACGTTACGTACTTAAAATTAAACTTACATCAACGCACAAAGAAACTTTTAACGTAAGTTCTTAAGTTCTTACGTTAAGGATTTCTTTATGCGTTGATTTAAGTTAAATTTTAAGTACAACTTAGGTTCGTATGGAGTACTTAACATAACGTAACGCGTTATGGAAGAGTTTGTGCGGTGGCCCTAACGCATTCTAATAGGTTGGCATCATCGGAATCAACGTATTGTGGAGTGCGTTGGGGTGAACAGGAGCATGTTGGGGCATGTGACGCGAACAGACCCATCGAATCAGAAGAGACGCGGTCTCTCTGTCTGTTTAGTGAGCCTCTGAGAGAGAGAGAGCGATAAGCCCGGATCTACACAATAGATGTAGTAAGCCTTATGCCATAAGAAACTGACCAATTATAATTGAATGTGAGAAGAATAAACAAATATAATTGGTTAATTCCTTAGGTCTTAAGGCTTACTACACCTATTGTAGATCAGGGGGTCTATTACGGTTCTTAGGTGAGTTCACTTACTTTTCACATTTCCAGCACTCTCTCTACTGATTGGTGTATACTTTTAGAACTAACAATATACACCAATCACTGTAACTCACTTTTCACATTTTCACAGTGAGTGATCTCACCTAAGAACTGTAATAGACCCCCTGGCCTAAAGGGCCATCTACAATGGAAAGTCGTAGGCCGTAGCAGTAGTCGTAGAAAAGGGAGCGCCCCGATTGACCACGTCCCAATTGACCACCGCTTTTCTAATTGGCGGTTCAACGGAAAAACTCTAAGCATTCATTGCTGTAAATGGTTGTGGCCAATTGCAACGTGGTCAATCGGGGCGCTCCCCGTAGAAAATGTCTCCACTTCGTATTGCTTTAAGCCTCGTCTACAATGAGTCGTTAGTCGTTGGTCATAAGAAGTTTAACCAATCATGTTCGCTTATTCTTCTCTAAGTTTAACTGTGATTGGCTAGATTTCTTACGACCAATGACTATCGACTCATTGTAGACGAGGCATTACTGTTTACATAGAACACTAGAAAAGTAGGTATTCTCACGTCCGCTATTTTTCTTCAAACTAGCAAGTAACTAGCATAATGTTTTACATATATAATACCTCGCAATAACTTTAAAGGTGCCTTTTCACGCTGACGCTTGACGCTCATTTTCAGCGTCAAAAGACATCACGTGACTAAAAATGACGAATGGCTATCTTTATTTTCAGTCACGTGATATCTTTTGACGCTGAAAATGAGCGTCAAGCGTCAGCGTGAAAAGGCACCTTTACAGTCTCGAGATCATAAATATCGTGTCTTCGTTTTATTGTCGCATAAAGTTTGGTGCTTCCAAAGATTATTGACGTATATATATACAAAACATACCTAATTTTTCATGCTAGTTAGAAGAAAAATGGCGGACGTGCGAATATTCACTTTTATAGTGCCTTAGTTTACAGCCTACAGCAGACATTGTTCTAGTTTACACCGAGCACTTGGTACGCGTATCAAATAGTGAATTTAAGCTGATCAGCCAATGATTAAACACATTCACTAGTTATTTACTATTTGATACGCGTACCAAGTGCTCGGTGTAAACTAGGTCATTGAGCCAATTTATTGCGTGCTTACGATGAGTGTTGGGACATGCGGGATTAGTTTTTGGTCGCCTTTCTTTGATGGCCAGCTTGTATGTTATTGCTACGTCGTTTTTATTCTAGACAGCATTGCCATAGTTTTAGTGCTGTTACGGCTAAAACACTCCATTGTAGATGGCCCTTAACCTGATCATGTGACCGCGTGCTTAACGCCCTCATCGAATCAGAAGAGACACGGTTTGCCACTCTCTCCCTCAGAGGCTCTCTATTAGTCTATTGTAAACTATAGATAGATTTTCAATACTGGCAGTGTGGCAGTGAATATTGGAACTGAATGGAACGCAGTCCAAGTATAATCGATGCCATGCATTTTAATTCATTTTTTTGCATTTTTAAAGAAGTTTTGTTCATAAGATCTTAAAAATGGACTTTTAACATTAATTGTTGAATTATCAAAGTTTGTTATTTAGCAATAATTAACTAATATCTAAAATTCCTTATTTTCTTACGTAAAAAAACTTTTCGAGGATCGGGGATGGAAATGTTACAACTTTCTAATTGCAAAAAACAAAATGCATTTAAAGAAATTTTGTTTGTAAGAACTTAAAATCTATTAATCTATTTCCTTTTAATATTGTTATCGAATTATCGAAATTGTCATTCAATAATTAATATCTTAATCAAAAATGGACTTCTTTACACAAAGAAATTTTAAAAACAAATATAATATATGACTTAAGACTCATAAAGTAATTAAATTAAGCTATCTTATGTAATATATACATATGAACATATATCTATCAATTTTAAATATATATATATATATTATATTTAAAATTGATAGATATATGTTCATTTGTTTATAAATGTATATATATTTATCATGATCAAATACATATATTGAATATATAGATTTTACCAAAAAACATAAATAATTCAGTTTTACTGATTGCGATACACAATAAAATAATTGACATTTTTGTAAAATGTGGGCTGGGGAAGTAAAGAAAGAAGTTGCAACTTTGGTAATTCACACATACCCATTGTGTAAGGTAAATTGATTTTATTTATAAGTCCAAAAATTCTAATTATGGTCAATTTTACTCCTCTATCTGCAATCTAGATTATTTTTGTCCAGCCCAATTTTTTTTACTATATTTCAGATTTTTTAAATCAGAAAAATTTGGAGTTATTTTTTTATATTCTTACATTATATCAAATAGTTTTCACCCAAACGTTAAAAACTTTATTTGAATTTATTTATATAGAAATAGAAATTTGAATTGTAAAATTTAAGAGTGAAATTTTACCACTTGTACCACAAATGACTTAGATTACAGATGGAGGGTTAAATACAACAGAAATTCTCTTTAGCACAGCGACATGCCAGAGGACATAAAACAAGAGGCTATAGAAATTTGTGTCACTGCTGTTGAAAAGTATCCAGAGAATTATGAGCATGCAGCTCGTATGATCAAAGATAATCTGGATAAAAAATTTGGGCCACCATTTCAAGTGGTTGTTGGGGAAGCTTATGCATGTGCAATTACATATCAAGAGAAATCATTATTATATATGTTTATTGGAGGTAATATAGCAGTTCTCGTATGGAAGACGATTACAGATTTTTGACGAGTCTTACGTATAAAAAGGATGAATATGTATTTACAAATATACTGTCATATATATGAATTTTCTAAATATATATTGTACATCAATATCTTCTTACAAAATAGTACATTTTAGTATTGGATCTTATATATATACTGCCACACAATAATAAATTGCTCCTGAAATAATAAAAAATAGTTTAGTAATCTGTACTAGAAAGTATTTCCATTAATTATTGCCTTTCATACATCTGAGTCAGATTATCATAAATAGTTTCAAATTTGGAGTATCAATTGTTTCCAATACGCAAAGTCTACACCAATCTAGCTTAATTTTAAACGATTTGACTTTGTATCTTTTCCTAATTTTTAAAATTATAATAAGATGAAAAGTTAAATCGAGATTAAAAATTAATCTACATTAGTCCAGAGAAGTTCAAAGTGTGTTTAATTGTGATACCATAAAGCATTTGTGTAACTTGTAAATGCAGATTGGACCCATACTTGTGAGATGTTAAACATATTCTTTCTCTTTTCTCATAACAATTTACGTATATACGCTTTGCACATTCATATGGAAGTACATGACAATCAAGTGCATATATGTATATATGAATATATAAATACATTATACATATATAAATACATTAAATAAATTACAAAAAAGTGCATTATGCAGACTTCCATATGCATATTGCTAGATTGCCAGCACAATACATGTACAGAAGATGTTTCAATTGATAAGTTATTTCAAAGCCGTAACCCTCTCCGACGACCGTGTGCCACGATGCGCCGAATTTCTTATCCATGGTCTCCTTGATCATTCGAGACACGCTCTCATAGTTGTCCGCGTATTTCTCTGCTGCAGTCACGCATAATTCCATCGCCTCTTGTTTCATCTCGTCGGACATATCACATTTCTGTAAATAAACATCAGTATTCCATTGGAAAAAAACTTGAATTACTTTAGATTAATCTTTCAAATATCTTGAATTATCTAAAAAATTTTTCAGTAAACTTTTAGATTATAAAGGTAATTTTGAAAACTTATTTAATTTCGTTAAATTTTCCTAAGGGTTATTATAAACGAATTTTTATAATATTCTATTTAAACAATTTTTATATTATTAAAAAATTAGGCACAATTTAGACAGCTCGCATATATAAAGAAAATTTTTATCTCCAGCTGATTAATTTTTGCAACATTAAATTTCTCAAAGTTTTTATAAATTCAAGAATAAAAATTAACAATTACAAATTAAGTAAAATAATTTTTAGGCATTACTACTGAATTAAATTGGTATTTATTCAAAAACCAATAAATTTCATTTTTGTTCAGTAATTTTTATTTGAAATTGGCAACACGTCAAGTTGATAAATGCGTGGCGAAACACACGCTTTCTGTATTGATCAAACGTCAAATTCGCATCTATTTATGCAGCGAAATTCATACGATGAATTGAATTAATAAAATACGTGGAAGAGCGTATTTTACTCACTCTACAAAATGGATAGGTGTGAAGAATTTTTACAACATCGTCCTTCCTCACTTCAGTCATTATTGCAATTTTATAAGCAAATCGCGCCCCTCTGATGATGCCAACACTACTACTCCGCAGAATGTGACGGTTGCCGATGCCTTAGGCGCAAGTCAGTGAGTCATGTTGTGACAGGAACACATTTGTCATGATCGTAAATTATCCGTCAACGAAGAAATTTTTGTTGTACTTGTTTGATGAAAATATTTCTACCTATTGCATAGAGGTATGTTTTTTACATTATTTCTAGATTTAGCTTATAGATGACTTGTGTAATATAAAGATTTTTTTTACAAAAATTTTGAAACTGGTGAGTCAATGATCTAGAGGTGTTAAAGAGGTTAATATCTTAAATTCCAACATTAATCAACATTAATTATAGAATGCTACTGTAGGTGAATTTTCAATCAAATACTAATTTAAATTTAGTTTTGTCATTAAAATCAGTTAACGAGTTAACTAAAGTAACGTTTAATAAGAATTTTTACATTTAAATTGTGTCAGTTATTTTAATATAAAGTAGGAAAAGATGTTAACAAATTTTTTTAATTATGTAATTATGAATTTTTATCCAGAGTAATATTGATATAAGAAAAATATGTATAGCATTTCAATTAATATTTATTGGGTAATGTTGAGAATTTCTTTATTCTTGCTATATAACACTTATAAAAACTAAATTATAGAAAATAATGTAGAATTAAAAATAACAATTCTTATTGATTTTAATAATCTGAAATACATAAGAAATATTTTTAAATAACATCTGTATTTATAAAAGAAAAGTAGATTATTTGTATGAAGATTTGTTTTATATAAGTCACATGTTTACAGGAAATAACTATACTAGAAGCTGAAAACAAAAGTAAATTTTGGGAAAATGGCATCAAGATTTAGTGGAGCATTGCAGATTACAAATCTAGATGACTTTATTACTCCATCGCAGGTACAATAATTAACATTCTTGATTAGATCTGATTTCTAGACTGTTTTAAATTACATTTGTTATAGGAATGCATTAAACCTATAGAAATACAAGCGAACAAAAGCAAAACAGGTGCAAAGATAAAAATACAATCTGATAATGTTAATTTGGCACTCAATGAAGTAAATATCAACAACATACATATAAAATATAATTTTAATTTCAATGAAACTTTTCATTAAAGTTTGCTTTATCATGCAGATTGGACAACCAGAAAAATTACAAAAAGTTGAAATCACGCTTGCAGACTGTTTAGCATGTAGTGGTTGTATTACATCTGCGGAGAGTGTGCTGGTTACTCAGCAAAGTCGAGAAGAATTGCTTAGGGTGTTCCAGGAAAAAGTTGCCCAACAAGTAAAGAATATATCATTATAATAAATAAATATATAAAAATATTTTATAAAATTTTCTATAGTTTATATATAAATATAAAAAAGTGTACATATTAAATAATAAATTTAATATTTTTAGCTAAATTTTTTGTAGTTTATCTTTTCTCTTTTTCTCTCTATGTTAGGAGAGAAAGAGAGAGAAACTACAAGAAATTTGGTTGAAAAAAAAGACTAACATATGAAGCTTATGGCGAATTCGGTTGGGTGCGCCCTTGTTCAGTGTTTCGTATTCTGTTGCCTTGTATTTAGAATGGGAAAAACTAAACTGCACTAAACGAGGGCGTACTCAGTGCGCACTAGTGTGCACTGGTGCAATTCAACCGAATTCGTCATTAGATATCTAGCGCAACATATATAAAGAATCAGAAATATATAATATTAATTATTACTAATTCTTTTTTACAAATACAATTTATTAAATATTCAATATATTTGTAATATTTGTCTTAATAATAAAATATACAATCACCAGATATATTCTTAGTTAACTTCTATACATTATTTTTCGATTTCTCTACACATGATGGAGTTTATATAAATGCTATAACTGATTACAATGGTCTAATTTTTAAAGAAAAACTAGTTAAAAAAACAGGATACAAATTACTCTTATGTACAAAGAATTAATTTATCTTATTTATTATTGATAATATATTTTGTACTTTTGCAGAATGTAGAAAGTACAAATTCTAAATACATAATAGTAAGTCTCTCAGTGCAACCTGTGTTGTCACTGGCACAACGTTATGAACTCTCTCCTGAACAAGCTCTCTCTAAACTGGCAGGATTTTTTTATCGATTAGGGGCTGATACTGTATTAGATATGACAATGGCTGACGATTTTGTTTTATTAGAAGCCGCCAAAGAATTCGTCGAGCGTTATAAAGCCAGTAAAGAGGGGACAAAAAATCAATTACCAATGTTGTCCTCTTCGTGTCCAGGTAAAATAAATATATTTATTTATAAAAATAGGTGCTTTTGATGTGTCAATTCATGAAAATTATAATATTCTTGTTTCTATGATAGGTTGGGTGTGTTATGCTGAGAAAACTCATGGAAATTTTATATTGCCGCATATAAGTGTCACAAAATCACCTCAACAAGTTATGGGATCATTAGTGAAATACCACTTGGCTGAAATAATGGGTTTGTCACCAGAACAGATATATCATGTAACTGTAATGCCATGTTACGACAAGAAGTTGGAAGCTTCCAGAGAAGATTTTTACAATCAGCAAAAAAAAACGAGAGACGTAGATTGTGTCATAACGTCAAGTACATTATATTCCTATTTCTATGTTAACCCTTAACGTTGGCTGACACATACATTTACTAGATACTAATAGTGTTTACCTTAAGCCAAATTTCCTGAATAACTTTCTAAAAATGAATTTTTGATCCAAAACAATCCCAACATGTAAGGGTTAAACTACTTAAAATTATTAAAATTTGTAAAAATGTAAACTATGATATCAATTTTATCTTTTAGTTGAATTAGAACAAATGCTGAGTGAAGATGGTTTAGTATTAGATGAAATGAACGAAGGTGAAATTAAACAACCATTTGGTTCCTACAGTGAAGAAATCGAAAAAAAGCTGTGGGGTCATAGTGGTTCAGGATCAGGCGGATACGCAGACTTTATTTTTCGTTACGCAGCAAAAAATCTTTTCGACGAGGACAATGTTACAGTTGATTTTAAAAGTCTTAGAAATCCTGACTTCAAGGAAGTAGAATTAAAGAGAAATAATCAAATTTTATTAAAATTTGCTATTATTAATGGTTTTAGAAATATACAGAACATAGTTCAGAAAATGAAAAGAGGCAAATGCGTTTACGACTACGTCGAAATTATGGCATGTCCGTGTGGTAATTATTGCTTTGTTTAAAACAGCATATTATCAATGCATATAAATAAATGTGTTTATTATTATTGTTATCGTTAGGTTGCTTAAACGGTGGAGCGCAAGTGAGACCCGATGGTAACGTTCAACCTCGAGAACTTGCATTGACATTGGCAAATATGTATCATGAACTCCCATTAAGCAAACCTGAAGAAAATAAAGTAGTGCAGAACTTATACAAAACTTGGCTGGGAGGAGAGCATACAGACAAAGTTAGCGCGTATTTCACTACGCAGTATCACGAAATACAAAAAATGAATACAGCTCTTGCAATAAAATGGTGATATAAACGATATTATGTCATTACTTCTAAAACATATATATGTGTATATAATATTTCGCACAGTAGATTTACATTGGCTATGTGTGTGTGTGTTTGACTTTTTATTCTTGCGGTACAACAATAAAAATAAATAATTATTGTTTATTTGACGCCCACTTAAAGCCATAAATACTTAAATATATGCTAACACATTATATAATAAATTTTATGCTCTTATATAAATGTCTAATATCATTAATATCATTTTATATATACATAATAAACTACATAATAAAACAAATTACAAGTACATTGTGTAAAAGTTATGATAGTATCTAAAATGTATCATAACAATTTCGTATTACAAGTGTGTTTATTTATACAAGCTTTTTAAAATGACGAATATGATTATCACATATAAATAATATCACGGTAGATACACATAAATACCCTTTTATATGAGTAGCTATTCTTTAAATACGAGTCCTTATACACATTAACTTTTAATAAAGCAATATCTTCCTTTCAAGTACAATACTATATATCTTACATATGTCATATCTTAAAATGCGTTATTACACATGTATCATTACATAAATGGTATGTAATATACACAATATACGAATATAGTTCTTTTCTAATAAAATATAAAAATAAATAAATAAAAATATCACTGTGTTTGTGCCAACACAGACATGAATAAAAGTATCATTGCGAAAAATACTGAGTGAAACATTTATTATGCATAATTTTCATTATCTCTTTGTCCTTTTTCTCGGTCTTATAAATTCAAGCCTTTTTTGCAACAATTTACAATTACTCTGCTTTAAATTTACAACAATGGAATGAATAAATAAATAATTGAGTGAAGTGTGGTGCGTGTAGCCTCAATTATCTAGAATTTTTATTATCTAAGAATTCCTCATTTTCGTTCATTTCCTTAGACTCGGATTTTTTCAAATCTATATCTGGATATCCATCCTCGATATACCTAATAGAATCATGATCGATGTTATTGTCATCTTTATTTTCACATGTGTCTATTAACCATCCTTGATTGTTATCAATTTCTCTAGAAACAACAAGGAATAATTCCTTTTCCTTACTATCTATCTGATCCTTTAGATATATGAATAAATCGTTGTCCTGTGTGCAATACAAGAGAAGATGTAAGTTAAAATCACACAATCATAAAATATATAGAAATATCTTTGCACCTTTTAATAAATTTTATTATACAACCTTTCCTATCAATTGTGGCGAGTCCAGTTTTGAATCGAGATTATAAAAGGCACCATGTATCTTTTTCAGAGCAATCCAATGACGTCGTTTTAAAGGTAATAACACAAAACCTATTTTGTATTCAGTTGGGACGTTAAGTATAAAACCCTCGATGTTGTCTAAACAAAGACATTTAGGATCCCTAAGACAGAGGAATAATTAACTAATGTTTATTTTATAATTCATTTAAATCATATTCTTAATGACACTTATGACTATACGAACCTACGTTTGTCGAACCATACCGCTTCACGTCCTCTTCTTTGGAGAGCAGCCATAATAACATTAATGTCATAGTTGCCAAGTCCTAATAAAGATTTATGAGGATTAATCCAAACATCAGGACTCAAACTATAACAAATTTGATCTAATTCTTGCTTGCTAAATCCCCGCTCTTGAAACAAGTTGTTTAATGCATGTAATGCACACAGCTCCTTCACCTACAATTTAATTTGTAATCTTAGCTACAGTGGTAACAGATTAATTTTAAAAGTGCTTTTTTTATAGTGCAAATATATTTTCATCCGTCAACACTTTACAATTGCATAGAGTTGTGTACGATGACGAATTTTCTACATAATACAAGTACAACATAAAGACAATCTACGAAAAGATTAACATTAATAAATTACCTGTCGTTCATGATATATAGATCCAGTCATATTAGTCGCTGTACTCGCAACCATCGCAACTACATAATTTCTTCACGTCGTCCGTACAAAAGAAGATTAATATGCCAACTTTTCGAGATTACTTAGGCTCTGAATCCCTGATTGCTCTGATGTACATACACGAACTACGTAACTAATGTGCACAATTGGGCGAGCAGGTAACATGTGCACAATTTTGGTTTCGTTCTGTGCTATGTGTACAAAAGTCAGTAACACAGAGTCAGAGTGTAGCCATAGACCTTATAGATATGGACTGGCAATTGCCTACAGTTTGTGTATAGAAAACGGTGTCCAGAAGAGGTGCGAGAGAGAAACAGACTTTTTAGTACTTCTTTCTCTAAAGTTACCAGAAATAACTATCGCGCATGTCAGCACACATGCATACATATGTATATACATATATATACACACACAAGTTAAAACACGTGACCAAAACGTATCCAATCATTGGATTTCAATGTATAATATGTACAAGCATGCGCGAAACATATTTCCGGACTCTTTAGAGAGAAAAGTATGGACACGGTTTCGCTTGGTATTGCCAGTCCATGGCCGGTATTCATAGTCGATTCTTATATTTAAGATCATCTTAAGTACAGTCTTAAGATGCCATCAACCAATCACAGAGCCATATTAGCATCTTAAGACATTACTTGAGATGATCTTAAAATAAGACTATGGCCGGTATTCATAGTCAAATCTTATTTCAAGATCGTCTCAAGCAATGTCTTAAGATGCTAATACGGCTCTGTGATTGGTTGATGGCATCTTAAAACAGTATTTAAGATGATCTTAAATATAAGACCCGACTATGAATACCGGCCTATGAATACCGGCCCATATCTATAAAGTCTATGGAGTGTAGCATACATAGGCCGGAATTCATAGTCGAATCTTATTCAAGTTTCAGCTTAAGCACGATCTTGAGACGTCAATGCTGTTATTTCATTGGTTAAGTAAGTCTCAAGTCGGCTCGAAGCTAAACTTAAGACAATGCTTGAGCTTAAGATCGGTCTATGAATCCCGTCCATAGAGCTTGTATCTATGCTACCATAAAGCTTGTATTAATGGAGGGGCCATTGCTATATGCCGGAGTCCGCGTGGGAAGAATCGACAGGAGTTAAAAACGAATAAAATTAATGGGCAATATCATATTAATACTCAAAATTCATGATATTCAAAAAATACCGTATTTATTCGCTAAAATAGCCTAAAATGCAGTGCAAATTTCAAACTCATGTGCAATCAACAAGAAACATCGTATCGACGTATTTTTTCAAATTGCTTAGAAAAAAATGAACTTTAAGAATCTGGATTAATATTAGCAAGATTTTAACGAGAAATTGGTGAAAAATAATAACAAACTTTTACTTTTTTCAATGAAAAAAAACATGTTTGGTTTTCATGCGATACAAAAGATTCACACTTAACAAACTTTCACCTAGGGATTTTTAAAGTAGAGTCTTTGCTCTTTAATTAAAAAAAAATACATGTAATTTAGATGATTTTTCGCAAAGTTGCATTACTTTAAAGATTGCCTAAAAATTTGGTCAAAATTTTTGTCTCGTTTTTTTTGCGCCAGTATATCTGGAATAAAATTTACAATTGACCTTGTGTGTTTATTATAATCCTAATGGATCTATATTATATAGTTTACTTATTTTAGAAAAGGAGATAGGCAAATGGATGACTAAATGTAAATATATTCATTTGTATACAATGACATTTTAATTTTATTTACGCAATGCAGCATATAAATACACTTAAATACATGAACAATTAAAAATATAGATATATAAATATACTAAAAAATAAAAACTGTATATGCATATAATAGTATGTATATGAGTGTATCGTACATAAGTTATCGTACATAAGAAACATTTGCAATTTTCTATTCAATCATAATTAAGTTAAATTTAAGTCTTTAAAATTAAAAAAACATGCAAATATCGACAACATTATAACAATTTTTTTCTAAAAATTCTTTAATTTTAAATTAAAATATTTTGTAAAAATAAATTTTTATATAAGATTTTTATACACAAAATTCAACGTTATATAAAATCATAGCATTAATTTGAAAAAAAACATTTAAAAAATTATTTTAAAAAACACTTTATTTGTTCGATAATGGTCAACAACTTAAAAAAATACCAATTTTCAGTAGTAACAAAATATTACAATAGAAACATGACTAAAAAATATATTTATAGCTTTGTTTTACCTTAAAATATATTTTTGAAAATTATACCATTTTTTTATGGAAATATTTATCGTAAGATACGAAAAAATCGCAAATGTTTCCAAATTTATGTAATATATGTTTCTATAATTATTATATTAAATGTATGTGTATATTTGTGCGTGTGTAAAATATATTATCTTATATAAATATATTTTGTAGTACTTTTAACATTAATTATTTAAATTTTATATTTTGAATAATATATTTAATATATTTAACATGTTCCGTGCCGCGTGAATTAATAATCCACGTTAAACTTTCCATTAGGAGAATGCTAAACTGCCCGTCAAACTTGATTGAGGTCAATAATGTAGAGTTATTTGTTTATCCTTGTTCATGAAAATATTCGCTTTAAAATACAAGTTACGTAGCTTATACGCACAAATGAATGATGTCCCGCGATTTGGAATAAATTAAGGAATAAGAATATATTCGTCAAATTACCATTACAAGCCGTTAAAAAAAGATATTTGTGTGATAAAATTTTATTCATCTAAGCGCTTTCACAACAGGATTCTGAAAATTTGATAAATATCTTTTTTTATGGTTTTTAATCGTAATTTGACGAATATAATCTTATTCCTCAATTTATTCTGAACTGCGGGACGCCATTCATTAGTACGTATAAGCTACATAACTTGTATTTTGACACAAATATTTTTATAAACAAATAAACTTTAACATTTTGCATTTTTGCTCTTTATCTAATCGTCCTCGAGTTTGTTTGTGTACGTACTTTAAAAGTGTACAAGGATTTTTAATTCTGTAAATTCAATTCGAAACTAAATGGTTAAACAGAATGTTGGTAAAACAGACGGCTTTAGAATCCTCTTAAGAAAGACGTTTTAATTATAAAAAAAAGTAAATTTTTTTTATTAATGAAATATATAAATATATTTTGTATAATAAACATTAATCAAATTAAGTACTTGATCTGCACTACACTTTGTGTATTAGATCTTTTTTGTAATATTTTTAGTTTATACAATACATCTTATTTTATCAATATAATTATTTTGTGTAAGTTATTGATGGTGACCTTCACGGTGTGATAAACAAATCACGCAAGATTGATTCTGGGTATCGATCGTGTAACTTTTTCCCTAGAATGGAAAGTAAAAAGTGAAAAATTTCACGTGAACTCGTGATCATGCAACTCAACAAAACGTGAAAATATGAGACTTTTCATGTGAACTTTTTCACCATCAAATGTGCTGGAGGAAAAATAAAAACCTAGTGACATAACTAGTTCTGTAAATTGTTACTTGGTCATGAAAAAGTTTAGAAATGAGTAGAGTGAAAAATGAAAAGTGAAAATTTTCACATGAAATTGCACGATTACACGATTTCAAATATTATAAAGGTGCCTTTTCACACTGACGCTACACACTAGGGCTGCGTTCCGAAATTCGCTGTCAGTACTAAAAATCCTACAGAGAGAGCGTCCCAGATGAGCACAGATCGAAGCGGACGCCACCAATCAGATTGCTGAGTTAGGATAAATTTCTAGAATTTGATTGGTGGTCCATTTCGATCTGTGCGCATCTGAGACTCAGGGTGCGGTCCCATGAAGCGGATTATGCGGAAGTGGAACGAGCGGATCACCAATCGCGGGATCATTCTGATAGAACTCTTTCAAAGATTCCGTCGAAACGATTCTGTGATTGGTGATCCGCTTGTTCCGCTTCCGCATACATAATCCGCTCCATGGGACTGCACCCTCACTCCTATAGTTTATGTTAAGGCCATTGGACGTATGTACATTTCTATAATCGTTACCGTAAGAAATTGAGCAATACGATTGGTTAATTCGGTCGGTTACAGCTGATTTGAGCAATATAATTGGTCGAAATCTTACGATTACAATTACGGAAATGTATGTGTAATGGCCTTTAGGCGTAGGGCCGCCGCACAGACTTCTGCATAATACAAAATGCATAATGCATAAGAGAATTAACCAATCAGAGGTCTTCATTTCTATCCTGGAGAGGGAAATAGACGACTCTGATTGATTCTCTTAGGCCCGGTTCCACAACTCACGGTTAACTGCTAACGGGAGGTTAATAGATTTTCTGTCTCTCCTTAGATAATAATATAGAGAAAGATAGGTAGTCGATTAATCTCCCGTTAGCAGTTAACCGTGAGTTATGGAACCGGGTCTTATACGTCATACACTATGCGTTATGCAAAAGTCTGTGCGGGGACCCGTAGTCTACAATAAAGATTTAAGCTTTAAGCCATAAAAAATTGACCAATCATGATCGATTTTTATAAAAATACTTAATTGTGATTAGTCATTGGGTGCTTTCCAGCAATGTACACAGATGACTGTGTAACAGTGTACGAACTAGTTCTTTCCAACTACAACACAAGTCGACACAATCGTACACAGCTAAGAAGCTAAGTTTGATTGTGTCGTCACTCCACGAATACCAACATTTTTACATTTTTACATTTGATATCACTTATTTTTCTGTAGATAGAAATATGTAATGATAGAAATTTCTAATTTCAGTTAAATGGTTAGATTATTCGCATTAAATATTTCTGAAAAATATAATTTTCGAGTAATTATAATTTCGAAGTGTTTTTATAAAATCTTTTTGTTAATAAAAACAAAAATTAAAAAAATAAATAACACGATTTTATTAAAGACAAAATTATTATTGATTTCTAAATAATGGAAGATATTTAATGCATATTTTATTCTATTATTTATTACAATTACAATTACAAATGTACATAATACAATAATATATATTGATAAATTATCTATTAATTATTACTATCTTTCACACACGTTAACCGTGTTGACTATTAATACTAAATATTACATCCCACATAGAAATGAAACCTCCAGTAGACGTCTAATGGACGTCTGCCATGGAAGTTTAAACTTCCAGTGGACGTCCATTAGACGTCCAATATAGAGCCATTAGAAATCCACAGTTCCGCACTGTGGACGTCTATTAGACCTTCAATAGAGGTCGTCAAAGAGGTCTATTAGACGTTGTGTGGATCATTAACAGAGGTTTCACGGAGCCTCGATGGATGACTTACGGACGTTTCGTGGATCATTAATAGAGGCTTCACGGAGCCTCGATGGATGATTGACAAAATAAAAATTTAAAATAAAAATTTTATTTTTTTAAAATTATTTTTATCAACAGTACATACTAAATTTGGGACAAATTTTTATTAATTAATTAAATTTAAATTATATTATTTTATTTTATTCTTACTTGCCTCTGGTTTTGAACCCGGGACCTTAGGATTACAAACCTTGTACTCTATCTGCTATGCCAATTTGACTCATCGATATGGGTACTTGTTATTGTCTACATATATTACATATATGTTATAAACTGACGCAATTATATTATTTTTTATAAAAGCAATTAAATTTTGCAAAACATATTAAAAATAAATAACATTAATTTATTTACTTATTAATTTCATTGTTAAATTTATCTTTTTCCATAACCTTAATAATTTGATGGAAATTGCGATCTATTTAGCATTAATACTTTGAAGCGTTCAAATGGTTAATTAGATAATTTTAACTATATAGATCATATATTCTAAGAAAAATTGAATAGTACATTTATTATTCTGTTTTTGTATTCAGTACATGATAAATTTAGATTTTGTGCATTTTTTTGTGCGCAGTAATTGTAGACAAACCGTTATTTTTGAAAACATCTTTATGATAATTTTTTAAAATATTAAATGGATCTCTCATTCAGGATGCTATAGTGTTGTCTGATTTCTGAGTCAACTACGACGCGCATGGACGGCTCAAAAATCGGACAGCATTGTGATATCTTTTATGAGATATTAAGCTGATATCATTTAACTGTGATATCATAAGGATAACATTTTTAAGAAACTTAAATGAAACTCTTCCATGAGATATCTCAAAGACCTCTCTTAGTAGACGTCTCTGATAAATGTTACCATTTGGACATCATTTCCAAGATATTTAAATGTTTTCTTAAAAAAGTTCTCTTAAAGTTTTCATTCTGATAAGCGTGTTGTCTGGGTAACTTCTATTATGAAAATAAATGTTCCATACAGCTACGGAAGTTTAATGGATACCTAATGGACGTCTATCTAACTTCCATCATGGAAGTAAATGTTCCATAGAGCTATGGAAGTTTAATGGATCCTTAATGGACGTCTGTCTAACTTCCATCATGGAAATAATGTTCCATAGAGCTATGGATGTTTACTGGATCTTTAATGAACGTCTGTCTAATTTCCGCCATGGAGGTAAATCTTTAATGGAGCTATGGAAGTTTACTGGATCCCTAATGGACGTCTACCTAACTTCCGCCATGGAGGTAAATCTCCAATGGAGTTAAGGAAGTTTACTAGACCTCTAATGGACGTCCATCTGACTTCCACCATGGACATAGACGTCCCATGGATCTATGGAGGTTTAATGGACGTCCATTGGACATCCACTGGATGCCAATTTCTATGTGGGATTCTATTACAATTAGAAATTTACATAAATTTAATAATTAATAATTATATAATTTTCCAATTACAGCAGTGGAAGGATTTATTTACAAACACTGCAGTGCACATATTATTTCAACTTCCATTATTAACTAAATGTTAAACAAATAAAATAATTCATTGTGAAGCACTGTATCTCTTATTTAATAAGACTTATTAGAAAATGCTCAATTTATAAAAAAAGTGTTTTAGATATTAACTTTATCACAAATCTTTTGGTAATTAGTGGTCTGCTTTCTGGCGGTAAAATAAAGTTAAACAGCGTTCCAACTACAACTCGACATTGTAACACTGTGTCACACAGTGACGACACAATGTTTCATAGCTGGAAAGCACCCAATTTCTTACGGCTTATTACGCCTTAGGCCGGATCTACAATAGGTGTAGTAAGTCTTATGCCATAAGAAACTGACCAATTATAATCGAATATAAGAAGAATAACCGAATATAATTGGTTAATTCCTTATGGCTTAAGGCTTACTAGATCTATTGTACATCCGGCCTTACGTGCACTATAGATTCTTAGACCGGTATTCATAGTCGAATCTTATTTCAAGATCGTCTCAAGTACTGTTTTAAGATGATAATACGATTTTGTGATTGGTTGATGACATCTTCAAATAGTACTTAAGACGATCTTAAGCCTTTGGTACATGATACGATTTTTCATGCTAGATTGCATACAAGACTTCTTGCGTGCTAGCATGAAAAATCATATCGTGTGTTGAAGGCTTTAAATATAAGATCTGACTATAAATACCGGCCTTAGTACTAGCAGTAAATTTCGAAATGCAGCTTAGATCTCTCGCAATCACGTGAGTACGTTTCTATGCTTTATTAACACCAGTGTCAACAAAGACAAGTTCGATTTTTCCAACTTCTAACGTCAGTCAATGAAAGCTATTACTAATGTGCCAGGAAGTGAAAATAGATTTTGAAAATGTTAATTTATTGTAACATTTAATATAATTATTACGTTTGTTATTCAATAAATTATATTATCTAAAAAACAATCGTAGGAAAAAATAGAAAAAAATAAAATCTATACTGTTTGCTATTGCTGTTTTTGAAGTGATAGATCAACCAGAGCTGCGTTCAGAAATATCACTCGGGTGTTCCTAGCTATCATTTTATCCTTGTTGAACATTCGATAACAAACAAGAATAAAATGATATCTGAGGGTGAGGTGAGGTTTCTGAACGCAATCCAGAGAAGCTTCTTTAAATATTTTCCTTTATATTGCTTATTTTGTGTTAATAAAATTGAAATTAAAAATAATTGCCAACATTTTTCTTTTTTCTTTGTTTAATAAAAAATTTTATTCCTTAATTACAATTAATCAATTTTATTTATTATATTGGTAATTATTTACATTAGCGATTTTTCACCGATTTTGATGACCTTTAAATATGTTGTCAGTCTTATTCTGAACAACTTTTCCCTACACATGTTACCACCGCTCGGTCTTACTTTCTGAGTTATACATAAAAACTTATTAACAAAGAAATAAGTTTAATAAATACGATACGACACTTCTTCACTGTAGCCACAAACACACACATACATACACGCGCGCACGCACGCACGCACGCACACACACACACACACACAAGTGCAAGGAGGACCTTTGGCCTCCCCTCCCGCACCCGTCGGTAGGGATGGCCTGGATAAAAGTGCGCAAAAGTATGATGTATACTTTGTTGATGATAAATTACGATTTAATTGACATAATTATTTCTCAACAAAATACACACCATACTTTTGCGCACTTTTCATAGAAAAAAATTATGCAAAAATTACTGAACAAAAAGTGGTATATCTTTGTGCACAATTTTGTGCAATTTTTACAGATTTTTGTACAAAGTTTTCGCCTTCAGAATTTTTCTGCAGAAAATTTTGCAGAATTTTATATAATTTTTTCTGAAGGCAAAAACTTCAGAAAATGTTTTTGAAGTGATAGATCAACCAGAACTGCGTTCAGAAACATCACTTGGGTGTTTCCAGCTATCATTTTATCCTTGTTTAATATTCGATAATATGCAATTTTTTGTGCAGTAATTTTTGCATAATTTTTTCCTACGGGAAGTCTGCAAAAGTATGGTGCGTATTTTGTGCAGAAATAATTATGTCAATTAAGTCGTAATTTATCATCAACAAAGTACATACCGTTGCTGTTGTACACAGAGCACTTCTATCCAGGGCATCCCTACCGACAAAACGGGTGCGGAAGGAGGGGAGGGAGCAAAGGCCCCCTTGCATCCTCCGTGTGTGTATGTGTGTATGTGTGACCACAGCGAAGAAGTGTCGGTTAAGTGTACTTCTCAATCATGTAGAGTCTACATAATCTACATTGTAGACTGATCAAATTTCATGTACAGGAAAACATGTACAGGAAAAAGTTGTTCGGAATAATGACCCTGACAACATATTTAAAGGTCATCAAAATCGATGAGAAATCGCCAATGTAAATAATTACCATTATATTTACAATTGCGATGTCAAAACTAATTTTTATAGGCCTAAAACATTTTGTTTTTTTCTCTGTAATATTTCCCTTTCAGGAAGGCAAATTTAAAACTAGACTTTTGATACTGAAATTCAAAATAGCCGTAAAATATCATTTTATCTTGAAATAACCACTGAGATTTGTAGAATGATTTCTGGAAATTAAAAATCTGATTATATACTGCTTAATCACAAGTAACAATTGAAATATTATTCATTGTATATCTAACAAAAGAAAATATAATAAATCCTAATATACTACACTTAATTTGATCAACAACCTGACTGATAAAATGACCATTTTAAGCTTTAAATTCATCCAGCATCAACTTGGATCACGTGATCTATTTTGACATTCAAATCTAGCATCAAATGAAAAGATACCCTTCATTCTAATTGCATTTTCCAAAGCGTACAAAATTTGAATATGTGTCCTAGTTAATAGAAAATAACTGGCGAATGTTTATTCGTTATGATATCTTCACAAATAAAGTGAAAACTAAAATATATGCCTCTATTGTTTTACATTATCTGTATATCATCTAATCTAAAGTACCAAGATGATAGTCAATTGTCTTCTCGTCTCAAAATGGTCCATATCCTGTAAAAAAAAATTTGTATATTTTATGTGTGTGTGTGTGTGTGTGTGTGTGTGTGTAACCGCCAATAAAAACTTTGTATACCTGAATATCTCAAAAACACATTCTAAAAAAAGTTTGAAACAAAGTTGTTTGATTTCAATGGAAAAGTAAGTTAGTGGTATAATAGTTAATATAGTTGGTACAACTCTTAGGTCCATTTCTACCAATGTAGATTCACTTTAATCTCGGTTCAACTTGACCTTTATCTTTTTCTAATTGTTGGAACTAGAATGAGATAACAAATAAGTTAAACCGAGATTAAAGTTAATCTACGTTGGTAGAAATGAGCCTTAGTAGTGTCATTAAGGTCACTTTGAATTTTCTAAATCAAATCCCCTATTTTTATGAGAGATTTATTCAATAAATCCGTGCAAAAATAAAGAAAACTCAATTTTTCAGGAAAATTTTTTTTTTCAACTTTTTTAAATTTTATTTCGCAAAAATCTTTTTTATTTTATAATCTCCTTTTTTATTTTATAATCTCCTTTCAAATCTTATACTTATTGTTAGTCCGACGATTTTTTTACGTCATCTACATAGTGTAATTTATTCAAGTTTCTTCAAAATAGGCAATTTCAACATTTTCATCATTTAATATAAATTGCTTTTCCATTAACTATTTCTTCATATTTAGAAAGATCATACAAATCATACAAATAAAGAGGCTAATGAATAGAGAAGAAATAGCGTAAATTTGTGGCGTAAATCGATCAATTTTACAAAGTTTAGCTCATTCACGATTTTTATCAATTGTAAGCAAACGCGGCATATATCTTGCAATTAGTTTCTTCATTTGTAAACTGTAAAATATAATGCACCCAATTAGTTGAAATGCCTAGCATTTTAGTAATCTTACACATTTTATAAGTTTTGTCTTCCATCACCATAAAATAAATTGTCTCAATAGTCTCTGCAGAATTGTGACTTCGACAGACTATCAGAAAGTTCAGCGTTATTTGTACCCATGTAAAAGCACCAATTATTGTGCCGCGACCAATTACTGTAACCCTGGTTTATTTTTGTTTTTAAAAAATTTCGCGAATGTATATTCGATAAAGTAAATAATTTTCACAAAGTTCAAACCTTTATACACTAAAAAATGAATTTTCTTGTTATAATAATATTAAAAATTAAATTTATATTTTATATCAAATTGGTAGTTTTTTTACCTTTCGCTTATTGAAATAATTAAGACATCACATTGTATAAGAGATTATAAATACCTATATATATATAATAACGTTATTTTAAAAAATATGCATTATAATAAAGTAAAGCCTATATACTATATAAAATAAATAATTATAATTATACATTTAATATTTTTTAAATATTTAATAAATTTGCTCTAATTAATGTATATAGTTAGAGTTTCAAATTATAATGCACGCCAATTGTATATGCTCGTCGCACCAGTCGACAGTAATCTCTCAAAGTAGTAGGAAAAGTAATGTGTTGAAAGCACAAAAAGTGATTATGTAAATATTTTGTTTATTATAAAATGTTTAAAAAAATTTTTTATTTTAGGTTATTTTATAAACTTTATTTATATTTTCTTCTAAGTATAACAAAAATATTACTAACATTTCTTATTAAATATTATAATAAATATTATAATAAATAATTTGAATTGATAAGAATTACAATTAAAATAGTATTGATTTAAAAGAATTACTTTTTATACAATTTAAAATTTTCAGATTTTATTTTAATCCCAAGGGCACAACCCTTGGGAAAAGGCTTGAATTACTTTAGATTAACCTTTTACATACATCAAATTACTTAAAAATTACCTAAAAATTTCTTCAGTAAACTTTTAGATTTGTAAGGTAATTTTGAAAACTTCATTTAAAGTAAATTTTCCTAAGAGCTAGAGTAATTGGTATTTAAAGAATAGTAATCGATTTCATATACAGTAGTTGGAGCACACTATTTGGAACTTATGCACAGTATTTGAAACTTCTGCACAGTAATTAGAGCACAATAATTGAATTTGGTGTAAAGTATCCAGTCATATGCAAAAAAATGTTTTTTTTCTTTTAATCATATATTTTTTGTTTTCAATATTTAAACCTCAAGTGTTCATTTAATCTATAAAAGAACGAAATTTTATTTTGACATAAACAAACATAAATATTAAACATGAGAAATGGTTTTATTTATAGAAATTTTGACGATTGTGTGTTTGATAAAGGCACAGTAATCGGTGTTTTTATCCTATTACCACTTTATACCCATATTACCAAATTATACCCATATGACTTGTAAACCATTCTAATCAATGGAACAAACTTGTCATAATGTTTATCCAGTTTGGCTTTAATTTATTGCACCATTTTGCTTTTTAAAATGTTCCCGTAGGAAAAAATTATGCAAAAATTACTGCACAAAAAATTGCATATTTTTGTGCAAAAATTTTTGCAGTTTTTATAGATTTTTGTACAAAGTTTTCGCTCTCAAAATTTTTCTGCAGAATATTTTGCAGAATTTTATGTAATTTTTTCTAAAGACAAAAAACTTCAGAAAACATTGCATAAAATTCTGCAAAATATTCTGCAGAAAAATTCTGAAGGCGAAAACTTTGTACAAAAATCTGTAAAAACTGCATAAATTTATGCACAAAAATATACAATTTTTTATAATGTAATTTTTACATAATTTTTTCCTACGGATTTGATTACGCAAAATTTTCTTTTATCCATTTTTTTACAAAATACAATACTTGATTGACTTAGTTAACTGCCAACAAAGAATAACGAACATATTTATTCCTCGTTGAAACTTAATGTACGGTCTTACGGCACATGCCAAAAATTAAGAATGGCTTTAACATTGTACTACAAACGCTATTTCTTGACTTATCGAACTCATTACACCTTTTGCATTATAGATTCTTATCGATTCAAACGTAAAGACATTATCAAAACATAAATAGCCTTTTTAACCGTAGAATGCTATTTATGAGTCTAACGGACCAAAAACTTTAACTTTTTAATAATCTAAGATAATTTTAATTTTTGATGTTCACAGCATCGTGAAAAAAATTTTGAGAATATGTTCACACAGTACTGTTATTTGGTTTATTTCATAGTTACGTATGGTGTAAGTTCAAACAATCGTACAAGATCTCTCAGATCTTATTTGGCATTCATGTTTAAAATTGAAGTAGGTTTTTTAATTCTTCTCATTTTCTGAATAATAAATTTTCAAATGTGTTCTTTAAAATCATGTATCATATCTACCCTCATCTCTAGTAATCAAAACAAACCAAATCTCGTGATGTGAAGAACATTGATCAATGATATCTAAAAGCTGCGCTCGATCCTAACGAATTAATATTGTTTGAATAATAGTTTTGATTAATATTTTTTGAAAACATTAAAACGATTTTTTTAATTCATTTCTGTATATCTTATTATAATCTTATTAGAAAATTAAATGTAACCATTTTTTAATTACTCAAAAATCAGAATCATAAAAGTGATATCTTTGAAAATTGTGTATTTTAAACCTTTGTAGTTTTTTAATGAAGTTATTAGAATTTAATTATTTCTTCTTTGTAATATTATTATTGAAGTTTTAAAATACAAGGAAAAAAAGAAAATGTGGATTAAAGCAGAACATATTTTTATAAAACGTGTATGTTTCACCAAATCATAGGAACTTTTTTAAAATAATTATCTTATATAACTAATAGTGTTTTCAACTGGCCTGATTTAATCGCTCCGGGAGTGATTAATGACGTCATAAAGCTAATCACACCACTGAGATGGATTAACTCTGGTCAAAAACGCCTAATAAAATTCAACTTTTAGTAGTATGTTCATATTCTATACTGTTCATTGTCATGGAAAACAAAGTTTTACAAATTAATAACAATTACATTACAATTGTTGTACATCAAAATATTCGACAGTCTTACAAACGCTGATTGACATCTATATATGGCATCCCCAGGTTAAGGAAATATTTCAGAAATATTTTAGATGTTCTATTCTGAAATATTTCAAACTTTACTATCACTTTTATAAATAAAAAAATAAAAGAAATCGATTATTTAAAGAAAAAAATCGTTCTAAAAATTACATTGTAGACGCCTAGGTCGATTTTGAAACTTGGAAATTTTACATGCACAAAATATTATTTTCAATAATTGTTTTCGAGATATACAGGTGGAAAATTTTCGCTGGCCGATCCTGTATGTACAGGATGTTTCAATCAATTATATCTACAATTATATGGACAGTTACCATTTCTCAACCAATGAGCAATTTTTATAAAATTTGAAACAAGTATTTAAAAAAGTAAAAGCTTTATTTAGTACCATTATTGATAATGGCGGACATCATTAAAAGTGTTTTATAAAACCTCTAAGTAAAAAAACTGGAAATTTATTAATGTGAGAGTGGTTAAAATTATCTTCAATACCATTCTTTCATTCTTCAATTGTTATTCATTTGTATTAAATTTTATTTTCCGACAAATAATTAAAAAATTGTAATAATTATATTAATTTTCTTCATTACTTTATCCCTTTTTTTACAAAAATTTCACATACGTGCGTGTGTTTGTATTAGATTACAAATACGGATAAAATATATTACAAATATAGAAAATTATAATATTTGATATACGTTAGATTTTGTACAATATATATTATATTATAATATATTTACTTGGATTTGAGGGTGGATGTCCCAATCTATACATATCCGGAGGAACAAATCGTGGTGGAAATGGTCTAAGTGGCGCCATTAAAGTAGGATGTCTGCCTCTTCCCATAGGAGGAATTTGTCCTCTTAATGGAACCATAGGGCTTACTACGATTGGTCTTGGGGGAAAACTCTAGAAATATATTGATAAGAAAAGTCAATTATAGAAATCCAATAAAATATAAGAACATTTATTAAATTGATAGTTAAGTATATATTTTACTTACACTGTAATAGATAGGAACAGGTATTGGTGATTCAATATAATGCGGTGCTGCATCCCTTCGGTCTCTGGATCTATCCCTATCTCTTTCCCTATTTCTATCCCTATCCCTATCCCTGTCCCTGTCCCTGTCCCTAATATCCCTATCCCTATCTCTATTTCTATCCCTATCTCTGTCCCTATCCCTTTCTCTATCACTATTTCTTCTTTCGTAAGAATATTCATTTGATCTCTCACGATATCTATCACGATAAGATCTCTCTTCTATAAACGACCTGTAACAATAATAATTATGATAATTGTGATTATAATCTTAAAGAGAATAGTTCGATATCTTTCCTCTCATCCAATTTACAAATTAATCAATTAAGTTCAATAATATTTTTAAATCATAATTTATTATAAATATAAATATTTTTTAATTATGATTTAAAAAATAATAAATTTATATTATTAATTTTGTTTGTTTACCTGGAATGTGAATTACGTGATTCTCTAGAACGCGATCGATTAGTATCGTTAATTGTATCTCTTTCTGTATATTTCTCTTTATATTCCCGATGTTTCTCTATACTGCTTCTCCTATAAAATATAGTAAAAGAATATGTTTGTTAAATAAGTAATTATTTTTGGTAATTGTTTAGAATCGTGGCTTTTTTCAATTTTAAAGTTTTCCAGTTATTTTGCAAGTTTCTTTGTAAAAATCTTTGTTGTGACTTCGACAGTGATAATCAATCGGGAAGCCGAAAAAAATATGTAACTTACTAATATTTTTGGTCACATTGGTAAATATGCACAATTAGGGCTTACATGAGAAATCAATAAAAAGGTAGTAGATCTTATGTATTTTTACTCTCTGTCTCTGTGAATCCAAAACTGTTGTTAGAATTACTTATTGTACTTCGTTTTTGTTATTTTCATGATAATATCTTATAAAATACAAGCGACCCCCTAATTTTAATAAGTTTTGGATTCAAGAAGCAAAAAAATACATAAGATCTACTACCTTTTAATTAATTTCTCATATAGGCTCGTATTACGCATATTTACCAATACGAAAAACCACTTCGAAAAAAAATGGCCACAAAAATTAGTAGGTTACATATTTTTTGGGCTCTCCCAATTGATTATCACTGTCTGAGTCACAACAAAGATTTTTATAAAGAAACCTGCAAAAAACATTAAAATAGAGAAAAACCACGATTCTAAACAATTACCTTATTTTGAATCTTTATCAATTTACAATATCTGTTTTACTTTAAAAATAAAATTGTATTATTTTCTTATCCCAATAAATAAATAACATTATATTGCTTTACCCGTCATTTTTCCGAATATCCCGATTTTCTATCTTGCCATCCTGATGTTTCAGATCCGCACGATGTCTAAAATCATAAGATGAATTTAAAAAATGTATATTCAGAATACATATAATATTATCATAGTAAAATAAACCTGGATTGATAGGAAGATATATATCCAGAATTATAAACACGATTCCTAATAGGGCTCAAGGATAAAGATGGTTTCTTCGATGTATGCGTTTTCATCGTCGAGGCTGTAATATTGTAATGTTAAAATAGAAATGTCTTAAAAATATTACATTTATTACTTGAAGAGTCAAAAGTAGGAAATTAAAATATAATGTTTTTCTAAAGATGTATGAATAAAATATATCAATAATTTAGTTTTGTATATACTTTATACATACTCTATTATATGTAAATTACCTATCTCAAATATCTGTTCTTTTCACCTACTTCCTGCAAAGTTAATTTTTTTCTTTATTGTGGAAAGAAAAAAGATAAACTGCAAAAGGTGCAATTGAAAAGAATTAAACCACTAATAAATAATCTAAATATAATAGAAAATAATTTAGGAAAAAATTGTATGATTTATATAAAGAAGGGTAAATAAAGATAAAATCAATTTTGGAAAAAAATTTTTTTGATTGTTTTAAAATAAATTTATATATTTTTTTAAATACATAAAAAATATATAATTTGTCATACATGATTTGTCTAATTAATTCTTATAATCTGAGTTTTAAAAATAAAGCTATCAAAACAATCAAGTTTTTAAATTTTGATTTTATTATCTGTTCCTTTTTTTCTTTTCCCTTTTATCTGAAACATTTTCTAATAATATGTCATTTATAAAATATTTGATGGACAATTGCAATGAGATACTCTATATATCATAATATATCATATATATATATATATATATAATCTACTTTTTTTCAAAAAGTTTCGAGTGTTTAAAGAAACTTAAATGCAATTTTACATATTATTGTGTGTGTGATACGAAACATAATGTAAATAATTTAAGAATTAATAACTAAACACTGAGTGTTTTATAACATACCTGAGGGTTCTTTATCTACAGCTACAACTGTACGTCGTTCTTCTACTTCATTAGTTTTGATTACAGCCTTTTTTATTTCTTCCCTATCGAATATTGGTTTACATCCTTCTCCTATATAATTTATTATATTCTTTAATAATAAAAATTTAATATGTATATGTACAAATGAAAAAGAAATTCAGGTAATTCCAATAATTTTAATAGTTTCTCTTGATTATCTGATCTTCTTATATTTATCTTCATTTTAAAGGATTTTTTAATCGTTATTATTTGTTACTACTATAGTAATGATATTGTTATGTAAACACTACATGTTTTTGTAAATAATAAAAATATTTATAAAACTAGACCTAGAAAATTTTTTTCGAAATCTTAGACGCTAGGCGTATATGACAATATAATGTCTTACAACTTTTAATTATGCTAATTTAATTTTTTTAAAAGTTATAGAGAAAGACTTAACTACAAAGCATGATAAAAAATTACACATTACGATGATATAACACTTGCAATGAGTAATTCATAGTTGATAAAACATTGAAAAAGATAAAATTTTTTAATTGTTTATAAACATTTTTCATAACACTTTTTTGTTATTTCTCAATTATATATAAACGCACATTATTTAAATTAAAAATAGAAAGTACATCAATAAAATTATTGGATTAATGCATATTGTAATTAAAAAAAATTTTAATTATAGTCTACATAGGTATGTGCATAAAATTTGTATATTAATATGTATTTTGCTTAAATTTATTATTCTTCATAAATATAGAATTTATATTTATTTATAATATATTTAATATATATAGTATGTAATATTTAATAAGAAAAAGATATTTAGTTTATAAAAACATTTTAAAAAATTAACTTTCCAGAAACATTCTATGTATAATTTGATATATAACTTTTTCAAAATTGCCGACTAAAATTTCTCATACGTTAATTAGTTTAATTGAATACAATAGATTGAAAAAATCTTCAGAGAAGATTAATTATATTTTACATGTAGTATACATATGTATAAAGTCACATCTTCCAGTAAAATGATGTAATCTATCTTCAAAAAATATTACTATCTTCCATTGTTGATACATTGCTATAGTTAAATTTATAAAATTAATATAGTTAGCATTTAAAAATTTAACTTTGATTAAGTTACAATTTATAACAATGATATTCAATAATCTTTTATCAAATATATATTTCAATATATTAAAGTTAATTGTAAACAATTTTAATTTGTCTTTATTGTAAATTTTCTTCAATCATCTTTTTTATTGTAACGCTGATGTAATAGTGTCTTCTGTGAAAATATCTTCTGTGAAATCTGGATATATGAACTAGCGTTGATATTAAGTTCTGTAACATTTTTTCAAATTGTGAAGTACACACACGCACGCACACGCCCGCACGCACGCGCGCGCGCGCGCACACACACACACACACACACACACACACACGCGCGCGCGCGCGCGCATATTTTAAAAGTGACTAAAAATTACAAAATAATATTAAAATTTCTGAAAAAACTAATTAGTTTTTCTATACAGAAATATAATACTTATAATAAGAGTTTTTTTAACAATAAAATTTTTTTGCATATATTGTTTTTTTGCTAAAATAATGACACAATTAAAAAATTATTTTTTTTAAGTTGTCTGTAAGAAACAATTTTAATAAAAATTCAATACACTGAATAAAAAGTTAATAATACTTTTATTCCTCTAAAATCAGTAAACCTAATTGTTATATTAAAATTGAATTTTATATCATAAAATTTTTATAATTTAAAAGTTTATTAAGAATCTTTTTTAGTTATTCTTGTAACAAATAAACAATAAGAAAAATTAATTAAACTTTTTTTTAGTTTAATTTTTTATACCATTTTTGATATATGCAAAAATTAATTTTAAAAAGTTAAGTTTTTCAAGATTCATTCAATACAATAAAAATTGTATTGAATAAATCTTATCACATTAAGGGGATACTAAACTGCTCTGTTTTATCATTAATTTTTGGACACCGAAATCTTTTTATTGATTGCATGGAATTGAAAATCCTTCTCCAAAATTAAAGTACAGATAATAACGCGGTGCGCTGCGATCGATTTCATACGAAAAACGAAAGAAAGTTAGAAAATTATAGTTTTGTTATCGACTTCTGTAGTCGACTCGTGAAAACATTGGCTGCGTATAAAAGTTTTAGACTTTGTACGTATAAAATAAGCATGGAGCGCACTTGGCATTTCAGCAAAGAACAATACTGTGCTTTTAGAATGAGCCTAGGAACCTTAGAAAAAAAGTTTTCGGTGTTTAAGAGGATCCTATCTGTTTTATCGTCAGAATTGTATAATTTGTTCCAATGTACAACTTTTTATTGCATTTACAGAATTAAAAATTCTCCACAATTAATTCTGGAAAAGGATTTCTAAATCTATAAAAGAAATACATACAAAATTTTGTTAATAACGTGCCCAAATGACTCTACATTATCGACCTCGATCAAGTTTGACGAGCAGTTTAGCATCCCCTTAAGGCGATGCTGGACTGCCTCTCAAACTTGATCAAGGTCGATAATGTAGAGTCATTCATGCACATCATTAATGAGATTTCGTATATATCTCTTTTATAAATTTGGAAATTCTTTTCCAGAATTAAAGTACACATATTAATATCCATCTGTAAATTGGACTTTATATCGAGGACAAAAAATTTTTTTTTTATTGCTCTACTTATCGACTTTTTACGCGTATATAACCTAAATTTTCGTTTCACAATTTCGTCTCAATTAGGCATTAAAATCTAATTTTCGAAACTCGACACTGTTTATTCTCGTCGTCTACTACTAGTCTGTGAATACGAATTTCGTAAGTGCAAACTGTAGATCTTTTATATTAAGCAAACATATTGTTATGATGTGACAGCAAATTAACAATTTTTTCTCGTTTTTGGAGGAAATTCCACTCCACAGATTAATAGCAATGCGTATTCTTTTATTCTGGAGAAGGATTTCCAAATCTATAAAAGAAATAAAAAGATATTGTTAAATAAAAATTACTATCTTTTTGTTGATAAAACAGACAATTCCAGCATCCCCTTAAATACAAGTATAAAATAAATTTTAACCTGTAACTAGTAATTCTTTTATTACATACAAAACAACATAGGATCTTTATTAGTGATTATAATTTATAAGTTATAATCACTGTGAGTAATAATAATTTATAATTTAATTTTTAGATTGAAGTACAAACTTTTTGAATAATTTTATTATATTCAGATAACGTTAAAAAAGTTAGAGAATATTTTGTCTAAAAAAATAAAAACATCAAACAATTAAAATTAAAATAATATTAATTTGGAGAAAAAAAATTTACATAAACTAGGACTATAAAATACCAGTTAAAAGTTAAAAACCAATCATTAAAAAATATTTTTGTACCTGTATTTTGACATCTTTTCAATTTTCCGCTCGTCCAAGTGAATCATGAAAAGTTTATTTTACCTTTATTATAGAGTTACTTTTATCATTTTTTTCTTCCTTTTGTAGTACTCATGATTATATTTCCTGTAAATCAAATTTTTTAAATTAATGCATCTTCTTATAATAATTAAAAATTAAAGCAAATTATATATTGTATACAATATTATATGTATGACATAGCAAAAAGAAAAATAATGCAACAAATTGCTATATACCTATAGCTTTATTTTTAATTTTTTTAAACATAAATAATTTCGTAATCCTAAAATTTATAAGATCTGTAGCAAACGGAAATAATGGTTAAAGTATCTATTTCTACTTAAGTCCCAATACTTACTATAAACTTAAAGCTGCGTTCCAAAATTCACTGCCAGTACTGAAAATCTATAATTTATGTCATGCATAATATAAATTTTCAGTATTGGCAGTGAATTCCGAATACAGTATAAGACTGTAACAGTCTTTCAGCAGCAAAACCTATTTTTTTAAACCGCATTAAAGAATTTTTCTAAAATTATTTTATAAGTATAGAGATATTACGTCTAAGGGTGTAAATTTTTTGTTATATAAATATTATATTTTAATCGCTATAAAATCTATCTCAAATTATTACTTTCAGCATTGGTCTACTCTACCAACTAGAATTATATGACACATAAATATTTACTAAACTATTTAAATAAAACAAAATAATAATTATAACTCCCCCTTCTTTTTTAATAGGTGAATACTTAGCATATTAAAATAGACTGCTTATAAGGTGCGGAAGAATCCTCTCTACAAAGGAAGAAATGAATTAATAGCGTCTCTCTCTAACCTAATGGGTGTCAGAGAGAAAAATTTTCTACTAATTTATTCCATCTTTTTTTTTGTGAAGAACAACGACTATCTTAGGTTTCCCCTATCTTAACATGTTTATAAGTAAATAGCATTTAAGTGAAATACTAAAGGGTCCGTCAAACTTAGTCGGGATTGATAATGTAGAGTCACTATCTTAGGTTTCTCCTATCTTAACATGTTTATAAGTAAATAGCATTTAAGTGAAATACTAAAGGGTCCGTCAAACTTAGTCGGGATTGATAATGTAGAGTCACTCATGCAGTCATTAACAAGTATGTATCTCTTTTATAGATTTGGAAATCCTATTTTAGAATTAAAGTACACGTATTAATATCATTATATAAATTAAATTTTATACCGAGAATTAAAAAAATTTGTTCAGACTGCTTTTTTTATAGCCTATATTTGGATTTGCAATGATAAAAAATTAAAGAAGCTAATATTTTTTTCTAGACTTTTAATCTTAGTTTGAATTGCACGACATTGTTCGTATGTTATCCTTAGAGGAATACGATTTCATTTTGGACATATATATCGTAGATTTTGTATACTATGCGAATATTGTCATCAAGTGACTGTATTTTGGTACTCTACGTACCAAAAAAGAATTTTTTTGATCAACTCGACCGCATTCCTTTAGATCTTGATACGTATTTTAATTGTGTAAAAGAATTTTGCGATTCTACAAAACCAATTAAAAGATTAATTCATTTTAAAAATGTCCGTAAAACAGACGACTTTAGGATCCTCTTAAATAACCATTACGTTCCATTTAACGCTCACAATACTCGTAAGCGTCATTTGTCCTTGTTTAATATTTGATAAACAATAAGAATGAAATAATTCCGCGGTTGACTTATTATATTTTAATATTATAATATCAAAATGCAAATATATTCTTTTTGCATTTAAATGATATAATACTTAATTCATTTTCAAATTATTATTATATTTATAAATCAAAATTGAATAGGAATAGGTTACAGTTAGCGTTATAATTTTATGAGCAGAATAAGGACACATAAGTAAGTAGATATAAACATCGCGGGAAAAAATGTTTTACATAAAAACATATAAATATATATATGTCCATATATGTTTATAATTAGTTTCCTTTCTTTTGTCAAATTTGTTTGATATAAAAAAAATAATAGTAAAAAAATAGAAACTAATTTAAAAAATAATTTTTGTACTGCTTCTTTTAAAAAAGCAAAGTATGAAAATTTGTCTATATAGCATCTCCTTAAGTATTTTTGTATTTTTTTATATTTATGTCAAGTTTTTTTTAATAAGAAAACTTAGTTAAATAAAATTTTGTATAAATTTAAGTATTTAAAATAATACTAATTAACTTTTAAAACATAATTATAAATTAGAAATTTAAATAAAATTATAATCGTGTAAAATGTTTGCAACTATATATTATACAAGCAAGAATACATCAAATATGTAATATATTATTTAAATAATCTTTAAATATTATTTAAATATTTAAACATATTGTTGTATCTGCACAATATTATTCTCACATAAAAACTTCTTAAGTTCTTGTATCAGTATTTACCTTATATCTTTATGGAAAACTCACAGATCAAAATAATGTGTAAGAACATCTTCCTCTGTTGAAAACATGTTCACAAGTATTATTTTCATAGATGTTATCTTCATGAAGTTCGATTTGAATAGTAAACTTTTCATATGCATAAAGAAAAAATCTATCAATGCATCAATTTCTAGTCAATAGAACAAAACAATTGTGCTATTAATATAATAAACATTATCGTTATTTACTGCAGATAATTGCCATCTTATCTGTAACATAACTTTTCACTCATTGCAATGCTAGATAATAATTAAGTTTCTGCAAAGAATAAGGATTTAAAAGAACAAAGATTTTAGAAAAGTGTAACATTTTATCCTCTCTTCTCTTGATGATTACATCTTCAGGATTAAGTATATCTCTCTCTAGTTCGATAACAGATCCTTTTGAAGGAATATTCCTATGAATATCAACTTTAATTCGACGTAGTTCTGTAGGATCAATCTGTATATTTTGAGGACCTCTGAACAAAGGTATTATTCCACTAGTAGGCCCATCCAATCTAAAGACAATTTTTTGTTATATAAATATTATATTTTAATCGCTATAAAATCTATCTCAAATTATTACTTTCAGCACTGGTCTACTCTACCAACTAGAATTATATGACACATAAATATTTACTAAGCTATTTAAATAAAACAAAATAAAAATTATAACTCCCCCTTCTTTTTTAATAGGTGAATACATAGCATATTAAAATAGATTGCTTATAAGGTGCGGAAGAATCCTCTCTACAAAGAGAAAGAAGGAATGAATTAATAGCGTCTCTCTTTAACCTAATGGATGTCAGAGAGAAAAATTTTCTACTAATTTATTCTATCTTTTTTTTGTGAAGAACAACCACTATCTTAGGTTTCATTCCTCTATCTTAACATGTTTATAGGTAAATAGCATTTAAGTGAAATACTAAAGGGTCCGTCAGACTTGGTCGGGATTGATATGTCGTAGAGTCACTCATACATGTCATTAACAAGATTTCGTATGTATCTCTTTTATAGATTTGGAAATCCTATTCCAGAATTAAAGTACACGTATTAATATCATTATATGAACTAAATTTTACACCGGGAAACAAAAAAATGTTTTTCAGACTGCTTTTTTTATTAGCCTATATTTGGATTTGCAATGATAAAAAATTAAAGAAGCTAATATTTTTTTTCTAGACTTTTAATCTTAATTTGAATTGCACGACATTGTTCGTATGTTATCCCTAGAGGAATACGATTTCATTTTGGACATATATATCGTAAATTTTGTATACTATGCGAATATTGTCATCAAGTGACTGCATTTTGGTACTCTACGTACCAAAAATAATTTTTTTGATCAACTCGACCGCATTTTTTTAGATCTTGATACGTATTTTAATTATGTAAAAGAATTTTGCGATTCTACAAAGCCAATTAAAAGATTAGTTCATTTAAAAAATGTCCATAAAACAGACGACGTTAGGATCCTCTTAAATAACCATTACGTTCCATTTAACGCTCACAATGCTCGTAAGCGTCATTTGTCCTTGTTTAATATTTGATAAACAATAAGAATGAAATAATTCCGCGGTTGACTTATTATATTTTAATATTATAATATCAAAATGCAAATATATTCTTTTTGCATTTAAATGATATAATACTTAATTCATTTTCAAATTATTATTATATTTATAAATCAAAATTGAATAGGAATAGGTTACAGTTAGCATTATAATTTTATGAGCAGAATAAGGACACATAAGTAAGTAGATATAAACATCGCGGGAAAAAATGTTTTACATAAAAACATATAAATATATATATGTCCATATATGTTTATAATTAGTTTCCTTTCTTTTGTCAAATTTGTTTGATATAAAAAAAATAATAGTAAAAAAATAGAAACTAATTTAAAAAATAATTTTTGTACTGCTTCTTTTAAAAAAGCAAAGTATGAAAATTTGTCTATATATAGCATCTCCTTAATTATTTTTGTGTTTTTTTATATTTATGTCAAGTTTTATTTAATAAGAAAACTTAGTTAAATAAAATTTTGTATAAATTTAAGTAAATAAAATAATACTAATTAACTTTTAAAACATAATTAGAAATTAGAAATTTAAATAAAATTATAATCGTGTAAAATATTTGCAACTATATATTATACAAGCAAGAATACATCAAATATGTAATATATTATTTAAATAATCTTTAAATATTATTTAAATATTTAAACATATTGTTGTATCTGCACAATATTATTCTCACATAAAAACTTCTTAAGTTCTTGCATCAGTATTTACCTTATATCTTCATGGAAAACTCACAGATCAAAATAATGTGTAAGAACATCTTCCTCTGTTGAAAACATGTTCACAAGTATTATTTTCATAGATGTTATCTTCATGAAGTTCGATTTTTATAGTAAACTTTTCATATGCATAAAGAAAAAATCTATCAATGCATCAATTTCTAGTCAATAGAACAAAACAATTGTGCTATTAATATAATAAACATTATCGTTATTTACTGCAGATAATTGCCATCTTATCTGTAACATAACTTTTCACTCATTGCAATGCTAGATAATAATTAAGTTTCTGCAAAGAATAAGGATTTAAAAGAACAAAGATTTTAGAAAAGTGTAACATTTTATCCTCTCTTCTCTTGACGATTACATCTTCAGGATTAAGTATATCTCTCTCTAGTTCGATAACAGATCCTTTTGAAGGAATATTCCTATGAATATTAACTTTAATTCGACGTAATTCTGTAGGATCAATCTGTATATTTTGAGGACCTCTGAACAAAGGTATTATTCCACTAGTAGGCCCATCCAATCTAAAGACAATTTTTTGTTATATAAATATTATATTTTAATCGCTATAAAATCTATCTCAAATTATTACTTTCAGCACTGGTCTACTCTACCAACTAGAATTATATGACACATAAATATTTACTAAGCTATTTAAATAAAACAAAATAAAAATTATAACTCCCCCTTCTTTTTTAATAGGTGAATACATAGCATATTAAAATAGATTGCTTATAAGGTGCGGAAGAATCCTCTCTACAAAGAGAAAGAAGGAATGAATTAATAGCGTCTCTCTCTAACCTAATGGATGTCAGAGAGAAAAATTTTCTACTAATTTATTCTATCTTTTTTTTGTGAAGAACAACCACTATCTTAGGTTTCATTCCTCTATCTTAACATGTTTATAGGTAAATAGCATTTAAGTGAAATACTAAAGGGTCCGTCAAACTTGGTCGGGATTGATATGTCGTAGAGTCACTCATACATGTCATTAACAAGATTTCGTATGTATCTCTTTTATAGATTTGGAAATCCTATTCCAGAATTAAAGTACACGTATTAATATCATTATATGAACTAAATTTTACACCAGGAAACAAAAAAATGTTTTTCAGACTGCTTTTTTTATTAGCCTATATTTGGATTTGCAATGATAAAAAATTAAAGAAGCTAATATTTTTTTTCTAGACTTTTAATCTTAATTTGAATTGCACGACATTGTTCGTATGTTATCCCTAGAGGAATACGATTTCATTTTGGACATATATATCGTAAATTTTGTATACTATGCGAATATTGTCATCAAGTGACTGCATTTTGGTACTCTACGTACCAAAAATAAATTTTTTTGATCAACTCGACCGCATTCCTTTAGATCTTGATACGTATTTTAATTATGTAAAAGAATTTTGCGATTTTACAAAGCCAATTAAAAGATTAGTTCATTTAAAAAATGTCCATAAAACAGACGACGTTAGGATCCTCTTAAATAACCATTACGTTCCATTTAACGCTCACAATGCTCGTAAGCGTCATTTGTCCTTGTTTAATATTTGATAAACAATAAGAATGAAATAATTCCGCGGTTGACTTATTATATTTTAATATTATAATATCAAAATGCAAATATATTCTTTTTGCATTTAAATGATATAATACTTAATTCATTTTCAAATTATTATTATATTTATAAATCAAAATTGAATAGGAATAGGTTACAGTTAGCATTATAATTTTATGAGCAGAATAAGGACACATAAGTAAGTAGATATAAACATCGCGGGAAAAAATGTTTTACATAAAAACATATAAATATATATATGTCCATATATGTTTATAATTAGTTTCCTTTCTTTTGTCAAATTTGTTTGATATAAAAAAAATAATAGTAAAAAAATAGAAACTAATTTAAAAAATAATTTTTGTACTGCTTCTTTTAAAAAAGCAAAGTATGAAAATTTGTCTATATATAGCATCTCCTTAATTATTTTTGTGTTTTTTTATATTTATGTCAAGTTTTATTTAATAAGAAAACTTAGTTAAATAAAATTTTGTATAAATTTAAGTAAATAAAATAATACTAATTAACTTTTAAAACATAATTAGAAATTAGAAATTTAAATAAAATTATAATCGTGTAAAATATTTGCAACTATATATTATACAAGCAAGAATACATCAAATATGTAATATATTATTTAAATAATCTTTAAATATTATTTAAATATTTAAACATATTGTTGTATCTGCACAATATTATTCTCACATAAAAACTTCTTAAGTTCTTGTATCAGTATTTACCTTATATCTTCATGGAAAACTCACAGATCAAAATAATGTGTAAGAACATCTTCCTCTGTTGAAAACATGTTCACAAGTATTATTTTCATAGATGTTATCTTCATGAAGTTCGATTTTTATAGTAAACTTTTCATATGCATAAAAAAAAAAAAATCTATCAATGCATCAATTTCTAGTCAATAGAACAAAACAATTGTGCTATTAATATAATAAACATTATCGTTATTTACTGCAGATAATTGCCATCTTATCTGTAACATAACTTTTCACTCATTGCAATGCTAGATAATAATTAAGTTTTTGCAAAGAATAAGGATTTAAAAGAATAAAGATTTTAGAAAAATGTAACATTTTACCCTCTCTTCTCTTGACGATTACATCTTCAGGATTAAGTATATCTCTCTCTAGTTCGATAACAGATCCTTTTGCAGGAATATTCCTATGAATATCAACTTTAATTCGACGTAATTCTGTAGGATCGATCTGTATATTTTGAGGACCTCTGAACAAAGGTATTATTCCACTAGTAGGCCCATCCAATCTAAAGACAATTTAATCATAATTTGTTAAATTAATCATAATTAATATATATTCTAATTTAATCATAAATTAAATAACCATATATCTATTTCAGGAAATTACTTATCTTTTGTATATTCTTCTAAAAAATTATATTTTTATTAAAAAATTGTCATTACTGTTTGTGTCATTGTATTATTAAAATTATTTAATGATAAATAATCAAAAATAAATTGACTATATAATAATCTTTGGTTGGTGTGTATACTGTATGCAATGTATACTGATTTAACACTATTTCCACAGCATTCAATTGATTAAAATAAACAGTTTTATTTAAACTTTTATTTTTTATTTGGTGATTAGCTATTTTATGGTTTCAAAGCATTTGTAATATCAAAATACTATCAATCAATATACTATAGCAGCTATAGTATTAATTAATAGTATTTTCAAATGCTGTAGAACCATGAAATGACTAATCAATACCTTAAGATAATTTACTTCAGAAAACCTTAAAAAACTTAGTACTTTACTTTTAAAAAAATTAAAAAGTACGTAAAGTAAATTTAAACACTTTAAACTTTATTTAAAAGTGATCTGAAAAGTTACTTTAAAAAAAGTTACTTTAAGAAAGAAAACATTTTTTAAGAAATTTGGAAAAACTTAAAAATTGTGAAAAGTAAATTTCAATAATTTTAAAGTTTTTTAAAAAATATTTTAAAAATAATAAAATTATAAAATTATCAGAATTTACTTTTTATAATTTATAAGTTTCCAGTAAAAGTAAGAGAGTATTGTATTAAAGTTTTATGGCTTCTTCCATTACAAAATTTCTTATAAAATATTTAATAATAAAAGTAAAATTTAAAATTCTATTTGTACTTAAAAATATAAATATTAAATAAATCTTGACTGTTAAATTGTCTCATTTACATTAAACATATATGTAAATTTTTATTTCATTTTTATTTAATAATTTAATTGATTGTATGATTTATTGTAAAACTTCCTGTTGTTTGGGGTTTTTATTTGTGCTGCTATTTCACATAGCAAGCAAAAAAAAGCATCTGCTCTTTGGTTTGCTGCTGCTATTTTGTTTCATTGTTAATGGTTCTGCCTGCTCCTGAACATCTTACCAAGAAAAACTTGGCAACATAAATAAAATGTCTAAATTGTTATATACACTGCCCGACAATGATTCATTCCTAGGCATCCCTCGTCGAATAATTAAGGGAAACGTGAGAAGTAGTCATGGTGTTTACCTCGTGAAAGAGTCATTAAGAACGAATTATTGTTGAACAGTATATGTAAGTTTATTTAGTTTGTCTTATTAAGTGATCAGCACAATATTAAATTAGTTTAAAATTAAAATATGTGCACATTTTATTAAAATGTACGAAAAGTCTAAAATATATTATAAAATGTTTTTATAATCCGTGTAATATATTTTCCTTATATAACTAATTTCATCTAAATTACTAATTACAATTCTATATAAATTATAATTCTATGTAATATTGCTTAATTAATAAAGAGGATAACTTTAAGTTAATTTGAAATTTAAAACTAAGCATAAAATGGATGTTCTATAAAGTTTATTTCTATAGAACTTTAAACTGAAGGTCGAGAATTGTAGAAAAACTTTAAAGTTTAGAGTTATTTTAGAATACATTTCAGATTAATTAAGATTACTTTAAAATACTTTTTCATTTTTAGGCCTTTTTAAAGTTAGTTCTTAAAATCTTTGGTTATTCTAAGATCGTTTTAAAATTAATCTTTACATACTTTAAAATTCCTTAAATCACTTTAAAGTAACCTTTTGTATACTTTAGATTACCTAAAAATTTTTTCAGCAAACTTTTAAATTTATAATGTTACTTTTAAAAACTTTAATTTTATTTAAAGTAAATTTTCCTAAGAAATTAAATAAAAAATAAAATTTTATTAAATAAAATTTTTTGTTCTAATAAATTAAATGCTGTAAAATATTCTCAGTGTTAAGTCCATTGCATACAGTATACATTGCAACCAAAGATTATTACACAGTCAATTTATTTTTGATTATTTATACTATAGGTCTTTGATAAACAACAACACTGCTCTGACATATAAATATTTTTGTAATATTTGTTTATATTATCTTGTAAGCAATTTTCTTTAAAAAACTTTTATATTAATAAGATTTATTTATTACTTATTTTTTATTTTATTGAAATATTCTCTTTTTCTTTCTTTCTCTTTCTCTCTCTTTTCAAGTATTTTTAAGTTTTAGTTATTATATCTCTATTAAGTATCAATAAAAAATTGAATAATAATACATATAGGGTGCGTTCGGGGAGACGCTATTAACGCTACCAGCATCAGTCCATCTTCATTACTCATTAAAAGTAGAACAAGGATAAACTGATGCTGATAGCGCTAATAGCGTCTCCTCGAACACACCCATAGTCATATAGTTATGCATGTGCATATGTGTAAACTCACTTTTCATGTAGACTACCAGATTTGGAGGCAGTTGATGTAGATCTATCTCTGTAACGATGATGAGAGGGAGACTCACTATCGCTTTTACTTCGACTGTGACGCGAGGATTTTTCCTTTGCATATTTTAAAGCTTGTGCACGTTTCTTTTCATATTCTAAAATCTTTTGCTGTTTCAATTTTTCATGTTGTCTTTCTCGTTCTTGTTGGCGTTGCCATTCTCGTCTACGTCTCAACTTCTCTTCTTCAGTTCTTGAACGTAAAACTGAGTACGTGTTATTATCTTCGTTACGTGTTAATCTTGATTCCTCATTTCCTCGGAAAGTTGTCGAACGCATTGGATTCATTGCTGAAAATATAAGCACATCTGATCTATTGCTAAAATATATTTCAGTTAATATAGGAAGTACTTTTTTCATCTTTTTTATTGTAGTTTGTAGTAAAATAAATTTTGTGACTCAAAATTTGATTAAGATTGTAATGTTAATATTTTTAGATCCCTGCTCAAAAGATCTAATAAAATCAAATAAGGAAAATTTCTATCTAATTGAATCGTATTTTTGATTCGTAAATATTAGATTGTTTATTTGAAATATATGATAGACTTTTATATTTTTGTATCATATTGCATCCTTTAAATATCTTATATTATATATACAACGATAGAAAACGATTATTTTTCTATAACATATTTTTGATAAAAACATATAGGGACAATTTCAGATTAATTTATATACAGTCTTAGAGACTTTGAATCGTAATTTTTATATTCAGCAAAATAACAGTAGGATGTAGGATGAGGGAGGCGATCTAGGAAGAATATGTAATAGTAATTTAAGCTACGGCAGGATAACTTTAAGATAATAAGGGATTTCTATACATATATAACATTAGAATATGTATGCGGCATTGTGGCAGATGTTATTCACTTCAAAATATCTGAATAACTGACTAAAGACTTTAAGAATTCATAAGAGTAAACAAAAATGTAAACACTTGATGTTTACATTATCCTTTACATTCTTTTGTTTGTTTCTTCCGATTCCCGTTCGATTACAAGCACAAAAATACAAAAACTTGTTTTGTTTCTTTTTTTGCGATTTTCTCTAAGATGAAGCGAAAACGAGCAAATCTCTAAAAGACTTTTTGTCTTAGTTTTTTTATCTTCTACACACTCCCGAAGTTTTGCCATTTAAATTGGGGACACCCTGTATATGAAAAAAATGATTTCAAAAAAAGGTTAAAAACATTTCTAAGACGTCCCTCGAATAAAATACTAAATTTTTCAGATTAATGGTCTGTATTCATAATAGATTCTTATTCCAAAATTATCTCAAATAATGTCTTAATGTATGTTACATCAAAAACTTATAAATTTCATAACTTATAATAATCAATTATTACATCCCTGGTGAAAATATAAAATCGGATCGTAAGTCGAATGTAAAGGAAGAGTAAGAGTGTAAGTCGAATATAAATGGAAAGTAATAGAAGCGTTAACACTTCTTTTACATTTCATTGTTTCAATTTACGCTTCGTAGAAGGTTTGTTAACGCTTCTATTATTCTCCTTTACATTCGACTTACGCTCCAATTTTACATTTTCACCAGGGATTTGAATATCTGTTTGAAAATTTGAACATAATTTTCTTATTTATGTTACTTTAAAAGTTACTTAATTCTTTGGGTAATTATTTATTTAAGGAATTCTTCAGATTTCGATAATCTTGAAATATATTGTCAAAGTCATCATTTTGAACAACATTTTTCTATACATGTTACTGCCTTGGTTTCTGAGTTACACACAATATTTTTTTAATTTCTTAATAAAAATATAACTGCATTTAACACACATCACACACACACAAACACATACACATTAAATATTATTCTCAATTATTATTAATAAACAATGTCTATAATTGTTCTGCTTCACATAGGTTTTCAACTTCCCATGTAAAGCTCTATCCTATATCTCATGATGCTTATGGTTTGAGACAAGGTCTACAATTGTTCTGTTTTACATAGATTTTCGATTTTCCATGCAAAACAAGGTCCACTCCACTCTCTCCCAGTGCTTACGGCCTGAAATGAGGTTTATAATTATTCTGTTCTACAATACATTATTCTACAGGTTTTTGACCTTCCATGTGAAGCACCTATAATTGTTTGTTCCACATAGGTTTTTGACTTTCCACACAAACCAAGGTATCATAAACATATCTCAAACATTACAGATATGATAAAAATATTTTTATGAATATCTCGGAAACTGAACCTGGGTAGCAGTAACATGTAATATAGAGGAAAATTGTTTAAAATGATGATGTTGTTAAGATATTTTAAGGTCATTAAAATTTTAATCCTTAAAGTAAATAATTACTACTTTTTGTTTGCTCTTGATTCTTAAAATCATATTTTGTAATATTATGAATTAAGAAAACAAATTGCTATATCTCGAAAAACAAAAAATTTATTAAATCAAAATGAAACAAAATTTTTAAGTTAAAAAAGTTAAAAGTTGATACTTGTTAATACAAGTTTATTAATATAAAATTAAATTTGCTGGCATTTATGTTGCTTTATTATAAAAATCATTATCTCAAAATTCATTTTTAGATTTCTAATGCCATTTTTTAATTGTAATGTAATAATTAAATTTAAACAATGGTTTAAAATTCAGCAGGCAAACATTCGAAATGACTATTAAATTGCACTCGTGTTGCAAAATAAATGTTTAATCTAATATCATACAATTAACATAAACATAAAATTAAGTCTTTCAGTTTTAAAATTTGCCAAAAAACCTTATTTTTTCTTGAAAGTGTTATACATACCTAAGCCACTTTGTGAGAAAAAAAATACTATTAAATTTTCGTCAATAAGATAAATAGAATCTAGCCAGAACGTAGTTGCAAGTCTTCGTACTGTGATTAGAGAGAACTGCTATTGTCTGTTTTGTCATCAATGACAGCAAATCATTTTCGAAACTCGCCCAACAAAATCGTAAATAACTATGAAAGAGACATCCAGGATTCCTCGGCAGAACGAAACAGCTGAAGATGTTTACACATATACGAGCTTTGTGAATTTTGAGACAAGCCGATCAAAAAATTTAATTGTACTGCAACGCCGGACAAAAGACAAAGAAGTTCGAATGTTTAAAACAATATTCCGGATATTCACGACTAGAATTGTTTAAAAATATTTTCTGGAGTATCCAGATAAGAATCAAAATAAAAGATTAATTTAACATATCGGAGTTGTTTCATCGGAGACGTAACACTACTCCACCATATTGCACCATATTTCATGTCAACTGACAATCCTTTGCTCGAATAAAACGTTTTATTTCATTGGTCAAATTTTTCAAGTGAGCGATTGACTGTGGAATAGAGAAATTTTCGATCCTCCGGAAATTTTCTATCTTGTAGCCAATATGCTTAAAAGATTTGTTGCACGACAAATGAAACGTCAGGTTAGAAATACTATTAACCTAAGGTTGAATGGTTGTGATTGGTTGGATCCATAAGTAAAGAAACCAATCCAGTGTTCAATCACTTGGCGAATAATAACCGTTTTTTTGCCGGCTTGCTAAATGCGTTCCAAAACTCAATTCGAATAAGCAGAAGTTGGGTCGGAAATCCAACAGGGGTCTCTCAAGAAGAAGAAGAAAGGAGAAGATATCTTAACCTCGTCAGATCTGGTCAGATCCTTGATAGTTTCTGGTCTCTTTGTTCTTGTATTATTTGTTATCTCTTTCTGTATATTAATATTAAAATCTATTTTGTTGAAGATTCATTCGACATTATTTTAAATTGAACCCTGATTGTAATACTGAAATCGTATATTATGATTACGGCAACCTGTAGGTTACTGTTTCCTATCAATAGGAAACAGTATAATCCGCTTAATTTCTTTTGCATCAGGTAAAAAAATTGTCTTTTTTACAGTTGATGATTTAAATTAATTGAATAGTTTTAAAATATTCATCAATTATGGGCCAATATAGTCATTCATGAAATAAGAAAACTTTTTCGGCAACGTGGAAATTGTTGCAGCGATTTGTGATTATGTGAAGAGATTACCACGTGATTTTGTTTCCTCAGTTATTGAAATTATTCCAGAATACATTTTAATTAATATACATTTAAAAAATAGGTACTAAAGTAAAATAAAGAAACTTTGTATAACGATATTCATTTTTTTAACCTTATTTATCTTTTTAATTGTCATAAATAAGTAGAATGTAAGGAGTACTTGATAGCTTGAAAAATTATGATAATGGGGATACTTATGTTTTTTTATATTTATTTTAGGGAATTTGCTTCTGTGCAAGATTTTACTACACCTAAATCAAAACATGATATAGAAAAGGATTCTTTACCACCAAAACCAAAGAGACCGCCAAATATATTTTTGCAATATTATGTCTCTATGAAGAACAAGTTGCAAGCAGAATATCCTAATTTCAATCAAAGAGAACTTCTAAAGAAGGCATCAGAAAAGTGGACACAAGTTGACTCAACTATAAAGCAGAATTTGCAAAAGCAATATGATGAACAAACGTCTGTATATAAGCAGAAGTTAAAGGACTATGAGAGTTCTTTAACTCCTAACCAAAAGATACAAAGATTACAAGAATCAGTGATAAAAGGACGTAATCCAAAAAAGACAGAACTTAAACAAGTATATATTTAAGATTTTTATTATTTATATACACATACATACAAAAAATATGTAAACGATGAATTTTTTGCAACAGATACTTGTAGAACATGGAATGCCAAAGCGACCATTATCTGGATTTATGTTATTCCTTCAAAATAAAAGGGTTACCAAAAAGCCACAAGAATTACAGAAAGTAAGTTAATTATATAATCTCTTAACTGTGTCTTAATATAAAGTTTGGATACATTCTACTTTCGTACATTTTTATACGTATATATAAAGTATGCATCTAATAAGATATTTTTGACTTTTGAGTTTTTCTTTGAACTATTGTAGTTTCTTTCTTCATATTTCTAGGATTGGTTAAATAATGCAACTAAAGAATGGAAAAGTATGACGACAGAAGCCAAAAGTGAATATAATGAAGAAGCAAAAGATTTATTAGGAAAATATAAGATCGAAATAGAAAAATGGAAGAAAGATATGACTAATGCAGGTCATTATGATTTAATAGAATTTCTTCTTAAACGTAAAATCAAGACTCATAAGCACGAAAAATAGGATTCAGAGTGCCCCAACCAATGTAGTATGCCCATCGCTGAATCCATTGCTGCAAATTTTTCTAATGTTAGATTAAAAAACAAAGAAAATATTAAAATAGGTTGGGGCACTGATACTACACAGTGTACATTTAGAAAAGATCCTGATACTAACACTGGTAATATAAGATTGTATTAACTTGAAAAGATTATATATTTATAGTTTGTAGAATTATAAAATATTTACATTTGGTTTAGATCAATGGCATGGATCTGCAGAGAACTTGGTACTTTACAATGATAAACATGCTTTACAAACCATGGTGAAATATCCAAAGAATACAGCAATGGATACATCGATAAACAATGTTAAAAAATCAGTTGTACAACTTTATGATACAAATTTGCATACAAAGATACGCATGTATTTTGTCTCTACATGGGAAAGAATTTTGACAGTCCTAAAAGAGATTAGTAAAAACTGGAAGACGGTAAGAGAATACGTACTTATTGGCACAGCTGGTATTCTAATATCAATATTTTGCATTTTAAATCTTATGTATAAATAAGTACCGTTTTTGTATAATAAAACCCATTGGGTAACTTGTACTTTATTTTTATACATTATGCACTTTGTAATGTTTAATAATATGATATATTTTATTTCTATAATAAATTTATATTACCGTCCTTTCTGTGTAAAATACTCCTCGATTATTGTGTTAATTAATTAAAACAGCCTTATTTGCACATAATATATATAAAAGTTGCACATATTTGCATATAACATATAAAAATCAATATCTAAAATATCAGTACTTCAATTCATTTTTGAAAAATTACATACACATACTAACATCTTATTTTTCCTCTTCTTTTTTATAGAAATTATACTAACCCACATGTGCAGTGACTATTATGATGAGGTCAGCAGCAGATGCATGGTTTATACTATCTCAACATTTTATACAAATCTATAAAATATGTTTATATAAATATGTTCATTATATTTATATCATTAACGATTGTGAAATTTATCTCTAAATAATATGAATTATTTTTCATCTTACTATTTCTTCTTCATGTGCGCGCGGATATGATTTTGTAATACTTATTTTATATACTTTTGATTTGCAAATAATTCATATGTTTGCAATTCAAATGATTAAAAACTAGTATACATACTTTTTATACATATTTTAAACATATATTTTTCAATTTCATCATTATCATCCTTATCCATCAATTCACATTACGATTCAACCTAATTTTGATTTGTTGGAAGTGAGTAAACTTATTTCTTCCTTAAAATATTTATTTTCAAATAATACAAAATAAAAAATCGAAAAATTATGATATCTATGCATATCTATACATCTGTTACATATACGTATCAGGATTGTGCATTTATGTGTGATATATCTACATTACATGTAGACGATATTAACCATGAACTATGGTTGATGATTCTTACTTTTCATAAGCAAAAATTTGAGATCAATTCTTTTTTTTATGAACTAAAGTATTCTTCATATATTTAATTTCTTGTTTTTGTAATTTTTAGTTTTTTTGTACATATGTATTTATCACATTTGATAAACAAAATCTTTATAGAAATGTAATACTGAGCAGTATTAAATTGGCCATTAATTATTACTTATTTTAAAGTAACAATGCAAGTGTTATTCGATAAGTTAATCGTCAATTAAAACAATTTAAATTCAATCCATTGCTCTAATATCTGTTATCTAGCTTTTAGTTAATGAACGTCAATTAAATAAAGATAAATGTGCGCTAGATCATATATTAATTACATATTTTATAAAGAATTGCTATGCAAGTGCAACATATCTGAATTTCTTGAATTAGACTTACGAGTCTTAAAACACAATTTTAATTCGAAGTTTCCAAAATCCACACTTATAAAATTGATGAAATTTTGATCATAAGAATTCTTGTTTACAAATTGTGCAAATAGAAATGCTGTTTGATAAGTTAATAAGGTGAACAGTTTATTTAGCCTAACCTCTAATCATTTTTCAATCTTACAAATATCTGGTACTGACAGAATGCACCATTAAGAAAAAAAAAGAAACAATAACAGCATATTTTTTAATGCTAATTATTAACGATCACAAGTTCATCTCATTTGACGTTTGTTATATTTAAGATGTTTGACGCGTAATTTAATAAGTTTAGTTGTGCGTTGGACGTATATGTTGTAAAAGGGCTCGCGTATTAGTTGCCGAATATTCAATTCAATTGTTAAATACGACGATGGCTGAAATCAATGCCAGAAGAGAAGCGAGAAGACGACGAATATTAGAAAACTCAGAAAGTCGTCTACGCAGAATTACAGGAAGAGATAATCCGGATGAAATTAGTGGTAAATATAACCAATAAATATAAGCAGAAACGTGTTTAAAGTTAGATTTAATTAATGCGAGGCGCAATGAAAGTAAATTCATACTTAGTTTTACGAAAAATCTGAAATATTTACTTCACTCTGTATATCAAAAAGGGACTTGGTTTACAATTTTATCTTGACTCTATAAGCATCCCATTCATCTCTTATAACAACTTACGACCATCTAAAATCTAAACGCATGTCATTTTTTAAATATCCATTCTTATTCTCGCTTATCTTTTTGTATTTATTACTATTTTCATTGCTTACTAATTCTTACGTAAAATCCTTTGACATTTTATTTATTTTCCTTTTTGCTTGCTTACTCTTCTTTCTTTTTCTTATTCCTTGGTTTTGTCTTTAGCTCTCCATTGATTATGCATCATTGATTAAACATTAATCTTTTTTAGAGCAACATAATGTAAGATAATCTTTTTTGTATATTTTATTCTTATGCTTTGTTCAAATATTTGTATGAGCAAAATTTAATTTTATTAGTATTCTTTTTTTATTACCTTTCCAATTGAATATACATATATTTATATATATACATAGATATTTGGCTTATAATCAGACAGATGTAATTTAACAATATATTTTTTAGGTAATATAGATTCACAAGTGAAAAGTGACAATCCTAAAGAATGGAATTTTCAAGAGGATGTCAGAAATGGTATATGCAACATCGCTAACAACACGAAATTGCAAGATTACAATATTACACATGAAAATACAAAATTCGATGATGAACATGAAAGCTTTTTGAATGATAATGATACAAGCGATAATGATACATTCACATCTGAGCAACCATCCAAGTCAAAATCTATGTTACATACATTATTACTCAATCGTATCAATTTTGTCTTCCTAGCTGGGATTGTCAATATTTTATTAGTACTGAACCTGGATAAGTTATTTGGGCAGGTACATATATTTTAATCTTATATTTCATTGAGATTCATCCACGATTGATAACTTATAATACTTATTAATAACATTGTTAATACTTACAGACAGTTATTATACCTTATTTATTATTGATGGTAGGACGTTTATATAGCTGTACAACATTATACGAAGCACGAGATGGCACTTTATTAATTGCCGCATTGATATTGTGCAATGTCAAACCCAGATTAATTCATATATTCAAAGTAACATACACGTTATTCACTGTAATCCTTAATGATTTTGGTTTATATATGTTTAGCTTTGTATTGATACGCTATGCTATTAGTTACTATTACTATAATGATATAGTACCAAGAAATGTATAATTATTTATACTGATTGATTGAGTAAAGTGGAATTCTGTTGTTGGGAATTTTGTACAATAGCAGGGGATGTTATTAGAAAAGTATAAATTCTGATATATACTGCATTATTCAAAAATATGCAGCTTGTATAAGATTTTTTGCATCTTCAGCATGTGACAATGAATAACCAAGCACATATGAAGACACATTAGTTTTCTTAAAATATATGTAATTATAATAAATATAATTTTAAAATAAATTTTATACATAGATGTAATGATGTGATATTATGTAATGTCTTTACAATTCATATTTATGTCAATGTTGTACATTCACAATTTTTAAGATCTCTTATTATTAAAGTTATTTAAGTGCTTTGATAGGATTATGCAAAATAAAGTACAATTGATTAATTACAATCTAGTAAAAATAATTGCGCAATTAACATTTTCTCTCTATTTTATGAAAACATTTATATGTAAATAATAAAAGAAAGTAAAAAAAATCATAATTAATCGCATAATCTTATTATATAATATCCTAATCTGAAAACATTAAAATTATAACCGTTTTGAAAAATCAGTAGTGCAACGTATGTACATAATATTTATCAGTTCATGTGCGATTGAAATTTCTTCAATAAGTTTTTTAAAGCAATATACACAAGATGTTTGACACCTAGGCGAAAGAAAATTTAAGAAATGATTTTATAATGAGATAAAAATAAAGACTAACAAAATTGCGATTAAGAATTCGTTTATTATAAATGTTTAAATATTCAGAAAAATTTTGTATATTGTTAATTTTTGTCTTGTTTTATCTAAAATCACTTCTTAAATTTTTTTCACTTGCTAAATACGTTGTGCGTGCGCGTGTATGTTACGTATGTGTGCGCGCGCGCATGATGCTTATGTGAGAGTATGTGAGTATGAACCGAGGGAAATGCGATAAGGTACTCGGCGGTTATCGGTGTACAATATTAATTTATAATTTTTTTGCCTGTTTTCCTACCAGCACATTGATGAAAGTCAACTTATCTTTACAACCTGTATGATTATATAACACATCCTCAGTTTCTGATGCAATAGCAAAGTTATTCGTCTATTACTATTCATTTGCACGTATTATCGATGCATACAATATTATCGTGAGATCATCAAACGTTAAGTAAAATGATACGTAGGAGCGCATGTCAAATAGCTAGCTCGATTCATTCGAATCCTCGCGCAGAGGTGCACGACGTTCCAATGAATGTGATTATCAGACCTTTCCCTCCCGTGGTGAATGAGGAAAAGGTTCAGAGTTTAATGAGTGCGTTGAAAAATGTCGAGACTGAGCACACGGTACCACCCATCGACATTTTGTGGATAAAAGGAATTGAAGGTAAAGTTGTTTGTAGAGTAGCTGTGCAAAAAGTACTTATCTTAATTCTTATTAAACTCGTAATAATTTTTCTTATTATTGTGCTAATTTCAAGGTTTTTAAGCAAATGAAATTTGACTATTGTGAAATATAGGAGAACCGATTAAAATTATTAATTATGTTTAGGTGGTGACTATTATTACTCTTTTGGTGGCTGTCATCGTTATATTGCTCATCAGCGGTTAGGTAAAATGTTTATTAAAGCCAAAATAATCCAATCAACCATAACAGATTTACGATGTTATCTCGGAAATTCTACTCCAGATTTGAAGTGATTTAAGCACATTATTTGTGCATAAATATAAACTGCACGTTTGTTTTATATGTATAACTGAATTAAATTACTTATGTATGAAAAAAGCACACATATAATAATATTTTTATTATTACATTTGTGGTGATTGTGATTTGTAAGAGTTACATGTCTTCTGTTTGCGCCAAAGACTTGGATTCAAATCTATTCAGAACATACAAGATTTTTAATCGATTATCTCTCAGAAGGCAAACCATTGAGCAGACATATAACTCTTATTTCAAAATTATATATAAATAAAGTTAAATTGATTTTTATAATAACATTGCTTCTTATTCAAAGTATATTTAATGTATTAAATGTATTTTATAAATAATTTTATAACAAATATAAAAAAAAATTAATAAAATCTTGAATAAAACCATCTTTTTATGCTAGCTAAGTGTATGATATTAATTTGCTATTATTTGCTATGATCAGTATTTAATATAGAAGATGTGGATTTTAATAATTAAACTTAAAGCAGAGAAAATTTACTATATTTAAATAGCACTACTTGTACGAAAGCAGATTAAAATAAACCTTGAAATAGTTTAAAATGGATTTATTTTTTATATGATCTTATATAATTTTTTTATTTTTTACATCATTTTTATAAATTTTTACACAAAAAATTTTATAACATTAGGTAAATAATATATATAATACATATGTTGAAAAAAAGAACCAAAGTTTGAAATTTATAATTTGATAACAAAGGTCATAATTGCTTAATATTATATCGAAAATTATAAAAAAATTAATTCTATTTTCTTATAAATATTATATAATTAATCTTAAAAAAAAAAAAAAAAAAAACAATGTCTCTTAAAATAAACTAAAATGATATGTAAACAAAATTGTTTTTATTAAAATTACTTATTGAAAAGCTAATAATTGATTTTTTTTCTAACATACGAATATTGCATTAAGATAGAAATTATATATTATTATATCTGTGATTTACCAATCACAAATTACGAACTTTTCTTGTAAGATTTGTGCATTTTTAAAAATTTTACTGCTATTCTAATGTAAATATATAAAATATTGTATTACAGATAAAAAAAAATTGAAATAGAAATTATAAATTTGAAATAATGTAGAAGTAAGGGATTATGTAGATATTAAAATTTTCATAGTCATATGTTATTTACAAATATCAAATCTAAAAATTAATTATGTGTAATAAAAACACAACACATATATATATATAATTTATATCAATATTTTGTGATGCTGCTTTCAAAAATAATAAAAGAAAAGAATAATTTTAAAAATTAATAATGAAGATATAGATATGATTCAATATAGATTATTATTATTATGATACATACTATGTAACTATAGTATATAGTATAAATTTATAATTATTACATAAACATTTTTTAATTGCATCGTTGATATCTTTTGCATTTTTCATAGGACTAGGAACATATTTATGTGTATAGTTTCAGTACATAAAACCTCAAGATTTTTAACAAAAAAATTTTTTTATCTATATAATCAATGCACAAGGTGTTTTTTATATCGATGTTTTCGATTTGCTTCTTTCAAAAAGTATGGTTTGTAATTTCTAGTGACATTATCTGTGGATGAATCATCTATATCCTCGACAGGATGAGATTGATTCGATTGACTTGTAGGTTTACTGTTTCGCAAGTGGACAGGTATAATAGACTGTTGTAAATGTAACAATTGCGTATTAGTTACTTCACAATCAATTTGCATCATCGTTATATGATTAGGTGGCGTTGAAAATGTACCTGAAAGAAGAAGACATCATTATATTGTTACATCAGCAAATTAATATTATTTATTCGTAAGTATATATATGTTCATACAAGATTAACGTCATTTACCGTTTATGGATACAGCAGGTAAAACTAAAGACATTTTCGGTCTAGCAGTATTATTTTTCCGGGAAGCTGGTAATAATAAATGTTCGCCACTAAACCAGACAACGTAAAATGTGTCGTCTTTTCTCCCTAAAGCTTCAAATAAAGAAGCATGTTCACTCAATATCGGAGAAAAGATTTCAAGTGCATTATTATCTGAATGTTGATCAACGGCAGGAATGTCGATCATTCTGTGCATAGTTTTTACTTTTCTATCTCGTGATAAATATAATTTTCTTCTTGTCTTTTCCTGCAATGGTAGTCTCGACAATGATACATTTAATGAATTTGTTTGTAATTTCGTTTTCCTTAGAGCAGTTTGATTGTTTTGGTCAGATTCACCAACAATCCAACGTCTCAACTCATTATCTAAACGTATCGACTCGCTCTGATTAATATACATTGGACATATTGGTTGATGTACAGGTACACTTTTATTAAAACTTTCTTCAATTCGATCTTCCATATTATCATTTTCATCTACCGTCCAGAACAATCTTCTGTTATGTTTATCCTCTGCCACAGGCACTGATAAACTGTTAGATTCAGTTTTAAAATTTTGTGAATGTACATTTTGTGAAAGCGTCCCCCTTAAATAAAAGTAAAAAAACACTTAATTTTTATGCATTATATGAAAAAACAATTTATATTGAGGGAATCCTAATTAAAGTGCCCGTCAAAACTTGATCGGGGTCGATAATGTAGAGTCATTTGTGCATACCATTAACAAGATTTCGTATGTATTTCTTTTACAGATTCGGAAATCTTTTTCCAGAATTAAAGTATACGTATTAATATGATCATCATATGAACTAGAATTTTATATCGAGAATAAACAAAAGAGACTGCTTTTTCTATATCTGAATTTGCAGTTATAAAAAGTTCATGAGACTAATCTTTTTTTCTAGACTTTTAATCTTAGTTTGAATTGCACGATATTGTTCGTATATGTTATCCCTAGAGGAATATGGTTTTATTTTGTACATATATGTATATCGTAGATTTTGTACACTAAACAAATATTGTCAAGTGACAGCTCTGTGTACTAAAAATGATTTTTTTCGTTTTTGATATTAAATCGACCATATACCCTTATTTTGACGCGTACTTTAATTCTGTAAAAGAGTTTTGCGATTCTATAAAGCCAATTAAAAGATTAGTTTAATGAAAAAATGTCTGTAAAACGACTTTAGAATAAATTTAAATATAGAACCCAATAGTCTACTTTTCCAGAAATCTTGACATATTTGTTAATCTTTGAGAAAATTTCAAATAAAAAAATTTTTTACGAACATTATTATGAAATGTATCTTTAAAATAGTTCTTATATTCTGGTACATGTCATAAAAAATAATAGAGATATTATCTCAAATTTTTATATAAAGATATTGTTAAAATTAATTAAATTCCTGATATAGAAATATTTATTTCTTCCAAAGATCATACAACTTAATGCATAACACCAAATATTGTAATATTGCACTTACCTAAAACCATCAATGTTGAAAGATATCATGAAAATTATACCACAAAGGATAATCGAAGCAGTTCTTTTCACTTTCTTTTTCAAAGGTTTACTTAAACTTTTATATTTTTTATTATCTGTATTATCTGTGATATTGTTTTCTATTTCTGATAGCCTCTGTTTTAAGACGGTATTTTCCTAAAAAAAAAAAAAAAAAAAAAAAAAAAAATTTAAAAATAATTTATAATTTCCATTGGACCTTTGTAAAAATATCTACACATAAAGCATAAACCATTTACCGATTTTAATTGTCTATTCTCTTCCTTCAACTCAGATACTTGTTTCTCCAAAGAAGACACATATTCTTTTTTCTTCTTTCGCGAAAGACAAGCAGATTCTCTATTTTTTATCATTCTTTGTTGTCTTTTTAATGCCTTTAATTCCTGATTGTTTTTTGGCCAATTCATGAGGCCAATTGCTTCATTCTGTACAATTAATGAATTGGAGTTTATTTTATTCTGCACTACTTGAAATGGTGTACAACTCATAGTTTTATTTGCAACAACAACGTTGTTACATTTCATAACAGAGCCATCATTTAAAATAGTACAAGCATCTATCGACTTTGTAGTATTTGATGGACAAATGTTTGCTATAGTGTTGATTATTTTTACATTTTGTGGTAATTGGACCGTGGTTTCCATTTTTTTATTAATTGATTTAATATTTAATAATTTTTGTTGTTTATTTGTTGGTAATACCTGACGTTTCGAGGGATACAATACATGCTGTGAATTTGCATTCTGTGTGGTATCATGAACAAAGATAGTATTTGGAGGTTTGCCTGTAGATTTTAAATATGAATTTTACCTCTATATGCATTATACACATATAAATGCATACAGCTTTGGTTAAAAATATTAGGAAACAGTTATATCTTAAAAAAAATTTTTTTTAATATAAATATCTCTTAACTAATTATATATTATTAATTTAAGAAAATTTGAACAGTAAATAAAGTGTAAATTATCTTTTGTTTTAAGAACTTTTTTAACTTAAGTTTAATACCAGTAACCAAAAACAATATAGATAAAAGAATTCCAGATGAAAAAATATAAATGTCTAATATTTTAGCCAAAACTGTACATATACACGTACACATATAAACGATGATTCTTGTTTGTTTTACATTTATTAAAAACAATATAAAATATTTTCAGAATATTGCAAACTTCACATTGATGATTTTGAGATTAATTATCCAAAATTGTGCAATAAACAAAAATTATATTTGAGATATAAAGAACATTAATTTCTTTTAATAGTTCTAATGTTTAGTAACAAATTATGTACTGAAATTTAGTAATTTTCAAAATAAACATTTTTGGTTAATAACATGTTATTAAAGGGTCATTTTACACACACACACACACACACACACACATAAAAGTAATATTTTTACCATATTTTATATTTTGTGCAATATTTATGGGCTGGATGGGAGTGTACTTTGTAGAATCAGTTCCTGCTGATTTTGTGATATATTTTGTTGGATTTAAATCTTTCTTATTATCATGTATGAATGTAACTTGTTGCATTGCACTTGATGCATTTATGGATGACTGAAGTGATTGCGATGATGGAGATATGCATTGTTGAGAAGAAATTGGCAATGTCTCTACAGTAAACTGAAAAAAAAAATTAGTAATATACATCTTTCACATCTTTGAGACTAGAAATGCCATAAAAAATACTTCTGTTTTTATATCTTGCATCATGCAGTTTGCCACTTCTGGTATGTAACATCTTATTTGCCTATCTGAATCATTAGATTCTGAATGATTAAGGCTACTAGGTGATAATGGAAATTGTGCAGTCGGGCTTTCAGGTTCATATTTAATTTCATTTGTTATCTCATCCATTTTTTCTACTCCTAAAAGAATTTCAAGTACAATAAAAAATATTATTTCTGAAAAATATTTTTTTTAGTTTTACATACCAGTGTTATCTTGTGCACAGTAAAAATTAATTTCTTTAAATGGGGCCCATAAGTCAAACATATTTTTCATCCCTTCATTCGTCGTTTTATTATAATCCAAGATTGTATTTTCTTCTGGCACTATGGGTATTCCTAATTCAGAACTCCATGATTGGAAAAGGTCATCAGAAATAAATTGGCTACTTTCTTCTGTGAAATAAATATTCAATTATTGGATAATTTTGTTTAAATGCATAACAATGCAAGATCAAATATTCTCTTCTATTTTATTTTATTCCTTGTAACACTATGTTAATAGTTCATAATGAACGAGGATAGCAAAAAAAATAACACTCTTATCTATGCAAATATTGAGTTAAATAATATTATATAAAAGTTTTACATATATTTTAAATACATGAGAATTTAATTATTTAATAAAGTATTTAACCTAAAAATATGCATAATAATACTTAACCTAAAAATTCGAAATCTGAAAACATTGGTGTCTCAGACGTCGCAATGCTGTCGCACCCGCTGCTTCGTTGCTCAAATTCTATACTCGGCATGTTTCCGACGAATCGAGCCTTTACATATATCTGAAACACACTCTCAGCAAAAAAATTCTAACTCTAATGACACGTTGAAGACTGTGGAAGACTGCGTGGCTCTATTCACACTGTTCACACAGGCCAGAAAACCTGTAAGTAAACATATATAACGTATGTTATGCCCAGTCTACAATGAGTCGTTGGTCGTTGGTCGTAAGAAATTTAACCAATCACAGTTGATCTTAGAGAAGAATAACCGAACATAATTGGTTAAATTTCTTACGACCAACGACCAACGACTCATTGTAGACTGGGCATTAGAGATACTATAACAGAGATTCGCCAATGCGTTAACGATTTCTGATTGGCTCCCGTCGCTTGGGGTATAACCGGAAGTATGAGAGAGAAAGATAGATATAACTGACAGAGAAAGCCTAGCCGATCTAACCTGTCACCTGTCACCTGTCAAAAGAAAACAGAGTAAACCGCCATCGAAAACGTCATATCCGATATCCGGTTTTACCCCAAGACGGCACATTGGCGAATCTCTGTTATAGTATCTCTAACGTATGTATGTACAAATTATAAATATATATATGTACACTGCGCGTCAACGATTCGTTCCATTCCCCTAGCAAGTTTAAGGATATATATAAGCCCCTTTATAAGCCCTATGGTTTGTTCGCGTCGCCATGCCCCGACATGATCCTACTCACTCCAACGCATTCTAATAGGTTGGCGTCATCGGAATCAACGTATTGGAGTGCGTTGGGGTGAATAGGAGCATGTCGGAGCATGTGACGCGAACAGACCCCTAGGGCTCAATTCTTAAATTTATTCGCAAGAGAAACGTATGCGCAAATACCCACTCCAACAGAAAAGTGCAAGTTTATTGGTTAAAGGTCATACGATAGCCAATAAGGTTCCAACTTTTCTGCAAGAACAGAATTTGCGAATACGTTTCTCTTGCGGCGAATGAATTCAAGAATCGAGCCCCTAGTCTACAATAAAGGATTTAAGTTTTAAGCCGTAAGAAACTGGCCAGTCACAGTAGATTTTTATAAGAATCCTCGATTGTGATTGGTTAATTTCTTACGGCTTAAAGCTTAAATCTTTATTGTAGACAAGTAACATAAAAATATACCAATAACAGCGAGCGCTCACTCAACCGTTGAGTTTTCTGAACGCAGTCAAATCAAATGGTCTGTTCTTTCTAGCTGCACTGTTGTACTGGTACAATAAGTTAAAATAAGACAAGTATATTTTTTCTCATTCTAACTTATTGCACCAGTGCAACAGTGCAGCTAGAAAGAACAGATCAAAACATTCAATCTAACCTATTAATCCTTTATTTGCACGTGGTATATGAATGAACGGATGTATTTAAAGTTACAATATTTCGTATAAAAGAAATTGTGGCAATTATTATATTCTTGTTTCGCGGAACACAAAGAGCAATACTTTTCTCTCCTGCATTCCTTTGTTTGTGTGCAAAACATCGAATGAGCATACTTTTACTCATATTGGAATTGAGATCGGCAAATTGAACGATTATCGAAATTATTAAGATCTAAAAAGTTGCGATTTGACATTTGATGCACGAAGGAGTATGGGATAAAATTGCATCGTTAACTCAAAAACGTCTTATAAGATTTAATTGGTTTCGAAGCCGGCGGAGAACGTAAGTATGAAAACATCGCTTGTATTTCTGTAATAAAACGTATAATGTTTTAAAATGTTTGTCTTCCCACTAAATTCTATTTTTTGTTACAATAATGTCAGTTATTTATTCATATAGGCTTAAACAATGGTAAGACATAACAATCAGTTACCAAGTAATCTTCCACAACTACAGAATCTTATCAAACGTGATCCAGAATCTTACAAGGAAGAGGTAAGTTTTGTAATATCTTTGTTTTATTTTTTATATATTTTTTTTGTTTTTTTATTTTTCTATATCTTTGTTTTATGTAAATGTAAATAAAATATAAACTTTTCTAAGTTATCATTTGTTTTGTATAAGCTGCATTTTGGTGCCTAAGGCATCTTTGGTGCCTATAGCGCTTGTAAGCATCATTTGTCCTTGTTTAATCATGATGAACAACAAGGATGAAATGACACTCGCAATGCTATGAGCGCCAAATGGAATACAGCGATAATCTTTTATTTTAACTTTCTCTTATGGATCTCTTATAAAATCAAAACTCATCTAGGAATGAGGGATGAATTTGAGATCTGTTGATTATGATTTGATATTCCTATACTAATGTCATTTTTATTTTTGGTTTATATTTTATTCTTTTTTTTGTATTTGTAAATGTTGTATTTGTAAATGTTGTATTTGTAACAATTATTACTGTCTATGTAATGATAACAGTAATATGCTATTTTTATAAAGTAACGTTTCTAAATTTTAGTTTGTTGTTTATTATACTGATACAATTTATAAAACATCTCTGTATATTTTGTACTCTGTATATTCTTATATGCTTGCGTATTAAAAAGAAAGAAAACCATATGGTTATTTCAAAAGCAATATGTTTGTTCGCAGTTTCTTCAGCAACACTGGCATTACAAGTCTACTTTAGAAGTTTTTCGTTTGGAGCCTACACAATTTAACAAAAGTCTTGATGAACTGGTAACCTTCTTGGCTCAGGTTAGCACATAAATACATGCTTAAATTATAACAAGAATAAAAATATACGTGCTTGCGATTTTCATTAATTTAAGCATCATTAGAAGTCTATTGCAAGAGCGCTAATAACTTGTCAGAGCTATTGTCTACCTTCCTCTCTTTTTTTTGATAAGTGTAACACTATATAAGCGATAGAAACTAAACATCAATTGTATTCTTAGTTCTTTTCTCTTGAATAATTTTAAGACGTAATCATGGAAAAGTATTTAAAAAAGATAAAGAAAAAGCATAACATTATATGCCGCGAGAAAATTATAGTACAGCTATATTCTTTGATTGGCATAGAGGATGAACCGATGCCAGAGAGCATATTTGTGTATGGACATATGGCTACTGGAAAGTCATTAATTATACAGAGCTTGCTCGATTATTTAAAGTATAATGTTAGCTACGTTAATTGTATAGAACATTTAGGTAGTAAACACATATATAATTATATTCTGGATGATTTAGTCACATCTACAAAGGAATTGAGTGACGATACGCAATTGAAGCACAGCTGCGACAATATGATGGATTTTATACTTACACTTAGGAAGATTTTTTATAATGATAAACGTCCAATCGTGTTAGTATTTGATAAATGTCATAAGATAAGACACTTTGATGCCACCTTTTTGCCCGCAATTTTAAGACTCAGAGAATTGTCTGACATTAATATATGTACGATTTTGATAAGTGAAATTGCGTGGGATAAATTTAACACTAAGATAGGCGCATTGAGACCTATAAAGATTTATTTTCCGCAGTACACGAAGGATGAATTAGCCCAACTGCTACTATTAAATAAGCCAGTGGATTACAACATAGATTTTTATAAAAATTATTTGAATCTCTTTCTCTCTGTATTTTTCCGATTTTGTAGGGACCTAAACGAACTTCGGCACATGGCTAAAATAAATTTTGTTAAATATATCGAACCCATAGAAAGTAAACAAATTGAACTAGATAACGTTGTCGCGTTATGGCGAAACATATCTGCTACTTTGAGATCTAATTTAGAAATCATTTATCTTAGAGTTTCAACAGGCGATTTTTTGCAACCCGATCATCAAATGTCTCGGGAAATCGAGTCGACGACGAAGCTAGCTTTGAGTTTTGAACTGCCGTTTTACGCGAAGTACATGCTGATCGCAGCTTATCTAGCTTCGTATAATCCTGCTAAGTATGACAAGCATATTTTTATGAAGCAGAGTAGTAAGAGACGAAAAAAGGTACGGTCGACGAAGAAAACGGGAGAAAACGCTCAAAAGAAGTCTCGAGTTTTTACTATCTCAAGGATGCTCGCGATCTTCTGCGCTATTCTCGATGAAAAAGTAGACATCAATGCTAATTTACTTGCGCAAATATCCACCATGTGCCAGCTCGGTCTACTATCTATCGTCGGAGATAATGTCATACAGTTGGACGAAACAAAATTCAAGTGCTGCGCAAGTCACGATTTTATTGTCGTTGTAGCTAAGACAATTGGCTTTGATATAAAAAATTACTTGAGTGTGAATACGTATTGAATATACTTCATATATGCACAATTCATTATGTTCATTTTTAGTTATAGTTTCTTGCGTGTGTCTCCTAGTAACTTTACATAATTCTTTGTATGAAGACTTTTTAATTATAATAATAGAAAAAAACTTATATATATTTATGTTAAAATAATATTTGGCATTTTTATGTATTAGTCTTAGAGTGCTACTTATGTTTTTCTTATATTAACATTACTCTGACTGAAAACTCATCCACAACATTTAGAATTTTTTAAATACTCTTTTTTATTTTATAAATTGGAAGATATTAGAATAATTGAACTAACATTATGTAATGTAAACAAAAATATTTGATTAAATGTTATTAAGCTATCAAAATTTTAATAACAGAAACTGTAACTTGAATTAAACTTGAGTGAAAATTTCTTTACAAGCACTCTAGAGTTAATATAATAATTTATATATCAGATATGAAATAAGTTTAGAATATGAAACACAATTTTGTGTGTAATTGATATAATTTGTTTTTTTATTAAAAGTTTTGTAAGCACCTTTTTGTGTATTCATTTAAACATTTCCTATTTTACAATATTAATATTTAAACGAAATATTTAAAAAATGTAATATTAATGTATTTAAATATTTCTATTAAAATTAAATATGTATAGTTATCGATTGTGTACATAAATGTATAAGTAGTGTACATAATACACAGTATTATACAATTAATAATTAGTATTAACTAGCAGTATTAACTGTATAACTATTTTTATACTTTAAAAAATCACTGAATAAAATACTTGTATTAAATATGTTTGTCTAGCTCTTTGCATATTATTACAGGTAGCCCATTGTTATCCAGATGATTTGAAAACATATCCTCAAGAGATTGTTGATATATTACAAACTTATAACATCATATTAGACAATGAAATGCGGATGGTAAGTGTTACACGCATAGAAGTTAAATTATGCTATTTAATACAATTGCGAGTAAGTTATTACTATAATTATATTAATTATAATTTATATTCTTTACAGACATTTTGTAAAGCGTTAATCCAGCTACGCAACAAATCCCTCTTAGAACCTACTGCACTTCTCAGTTTATTTTTTGAGCTTTTGAAATGTCAGGATAAAGTCTTAAGACAGTTTCTCCAAACACATATAGTTACAGATATCAAGAATATTAACGCAAAGCACAAAAATGCTAAAGTTAATACAGTATTACAAAATTTTATGTTTTCTATGTTGAAAAATCCGAATGCCAAAGCCGCGAAAATGTCTGTGGATATTATGATAGATTTGTACAATAAAAATGTCTGGAACGATGTCAAGACTGTCAATGTTATAGCAACAGGTTGCTTTTCAAAAATAATGAAAGTAGTAGTTGCTAGTTTGAAATTTTTTTTGGGAACCGATCTGGAAGAAAAAGAAAGTGACAATAGTGATTCAGATGATGAGCCAAGTATGAAGGAAATTATGATGGCTAATAAAATAAATAAAAAAACGAAGAAACGACAGAAACAGTTAAAGAAAGCTAAACAATCGTTTGTAGTAAGTTTAATGTTATGAAATTTATAGGGGGGGAAATGTGAACTATGATTTTACCTCTAATTTTAACATATCTTTTAGAAAGCGAAAAAGAAGAAATCTAAGGCACCACAATATAATTTTTCAGCATTGCATTTAATTCATGATCCTCAAGATTTTGCTGAAAGATTATTTAAGCAGATAGAAAAGAATAATGATAGATTCGAAGTAAAGCTTTTGACTCTAGATGTTGTCTCTAGACTTATTGGCTTGCATAATTTATTTCTCTTAAATTTTTATCCATATATACAAAGATTTCTTCAGCCCCATCAACGAGGTAAAATTAATAACATGCCATTAAGTTATTATTTGAATATTGTACAATTGCCAAATGTTTAAATTTTTAATTAAATATAAATATCAATATCTGCTTAGTATTCTGTATTGTCAATTATTGTTGATATTAATTGCTATTAATAATAAGCTTTATTATTTTTTGTTTTGAATTATGCAAAGAATACGTAGTATGTAACTTCTTATTTTAGTGTATGTGAATATATTTCAATGTATATAAATATGTAAATATTTTACACATATATATGTATGTATATTTGTTTTTTTTAGAGGTTACCAAACTTTTACAATTTATAGCTCAGGCTTCGCATGAATTAGTACCACCTGATGTATTAGAACCCGTTTTGAAGACATTGGCAAACAATTTCGTAACGGAAAGAAATTCTGCGGATGTGATGGCTATTGGGTATGTAAATATCTGTTTTACTTTATTGCGAATACACATATTGTTTCTCTCTCTCTCTCTCTCTCTCTCTCTCTCTCTCTCTCTCTCTCTCTCTCTCTCTCTCTCTCTCTCTCTCTCCCCCTCCCCTCCCCCCTTCTCCCTCTCCCCCCTCTCTTTTGTATTGCTTTTTATTTGTAATATACATTTATAATGTTTCTAGTTTAAATACCGTGCGTGAAATATGTGCACGATGTCCATTAGCCATGAATGAGGATCTGCTTGAGGATTTAACGCGATACAAGCAGTATAAGGAACGTTCCGTTATGATGGCAGCACATTCTTTAATTGGAACGTTCAGACGTATAATGCCTGACTTATTGCGAAAAAAAGACAGAGGCCGTCCTACTGAAGCTAATATTATGATAAAGCCTTCCAAATATGGTGAAATTCAAGCAAGTGAGTTTGTACCAGGGGCAGAAGTTTTATATGATCAACCTGCTGAAGAGAATGCTGAAGAAACTAGTGATAGCGAGGAAGAAGTAAGTGAAAACATTCAATTTTATTTAATCCAATCATTTAATATTATTTATTTTTTATAAAAATTATATAAAAATTTATATTAAAATAGGATGATGATGAATGGGTGGACGTAAGTGACACCAATGAGGAAGAAGAAATCAGTGAAAACGAGTCCACAGCTGAGTTAGATGAAGTAATGAAATCTTTCAGTAGAGAAAATGAGGATCATGAGATTTTAACGTTATCATGTAGCGAAAATAGTAATGCACAAAACACTTGTAAAGTGAATAACAAAAGTGGAGAACAAAAAACAGATAAAGTTTTGCGAAAGAAAAACGCTTTGACAAAGCAATTAAAGAAGGCGCAAAAATTAGAGAAAAAAGCAAAACATAAGTTGGAGAGGGACGAAGAATTAACAGCTGAAAGGAAAACAAAAGCATCTGTGATATCCATCGAAAGATTACTCACGGACAAAGATTTCAGAAAAATTGATGTTGCATTAGCAAAGCAAGATGTTACATACGTTAAGCGCGGTGTTAAGAGGCCACGTGAAAAAATCGAGACAGATAAAAATGAAGAATTAGTAAAACTGAGTGATATAGAAAATATATTCAAGAAACGCAAGCATGATAAGGCTGCCCGACAAAAATCTGTGAAGGTACATAAACTACTATATTTTAATATAAAGATATCAATTTACATAGAAATATTAAACATTAAGATTTAGCTCAGATTAAATAAGGTTCTTTTTCATTTATTTATATCGATATAGTTTTGCTAATTATTATATTTTAATTTAATAAAATGTCTAGAATAAATTAGCTTAGATATTGCTCAGATAATAGCATCATTAAATTTACAGAAAGGGCAAGAAGAACGAGACAAATTTGGTTTTAAGGATCGGCGACAAAATCCATTATGCAGCACAACAAATCGTGAAAAGAGAAAAGGAAAAGCTTTCTCAATGTTAAAACAAAAATTAAAAGCAAAGGTAAAACGATCTTTTAGAGAGAAACAAATAGCTCTTAAAAATCATTTAATAAAACAAAGAAGAATGAAATAATTAGTATATTTTAGTAATTAATTTTGTGTTTTTTAGATAATAGATTTGTTTTATAAATATATGTAATGTACAATAACGAATTTTAAAATACATTCTATTCTTAAAAACTGAAAAGAAACTGTGTGTAATTATTGGCATTAGTGTTCTTTATATTCTATTTTTGTTTATTTATTGTTTTGTAATTTTATCAAGAATACATCAACAATTAGTATAATTTTGATTAATAATTTCCGAAATTATATAAAAAGGAACTATGTAAAATGTTATGTTGTACTTATATATATGAATAAAATCTCCAATTAAATATAAATGGGATAAAATATTAAAAAATATGGGAAATATATATATATATAGTATAGTGGAACTGAAATTTAAATAAAAATATATCGTCAATAATGAAAGGTAAGCGATTTATAATTTTAAAAAAAATCGACAAGTTAAAGAATTTTTAAATTAAATTTAGGACAGAAAGAATTCCAGATCATTTGATTAATATTTATATTAAAATTAGATCGAGAAACAATCATATAATATATAATATATTATGATTAGATAATCTAGGTATTTTAAATTAAAAGTTGTTAATTTAAAAATAAAGTTTTTGAACATTGTAATAAGTTCATAAAAAAATATTCTTTTATATATTTTCAATTTACAATTAGTCCTGGGTGAGCTAATTGTTTCAATTTATTGGAAAAAGTTGGAACATTTGATCCAGACTTTCCGTCGACAAAGGGCTGTTAACTCATACTCATTGGCCGCGTTCAGCAGACAACTGTTGAGTGAGCGCTCAGTGATTTTTTAATATGATTGGTTAGATCTAAAGGTATTAACCAATCATATTAAAGAATCACTGAGCGCTCACTCATTAGAGTGCGTTGGGGTGAATAGGAGCATGTTGGGGCATGTGACGCGAACAGACCCTAGAATAGTATACTACGACATGTACGACTTACGTTTTTCTCTGTCTCAAGCCTCGTCTACAGAAGTCGCAAGCAGCCAGTTGCGACTTGCGACAGCCAATGATTGTCGAGCTTTAACTAGAAACTAGGTGCTCATTGGCTATCGCAAGTCGCAAACAGCCAGTTGCAACTTGCGATAGCCAATGAGCACCTAGTTTCTGGTTAAAACTCGACAATCATTGGCTGTCGCAAGTCGCAACTGGCTGCTTGCGACTTCTGTAGACGAGATTTTACCCTACGACTACGACTGCGACGCCTACGTCTCGTTCTCTGCCTTTTGCTAAAGGGCCATCTACAATGGAGTGTTTTAGCCGTAACAGCACTAAAACTACGGCAATGCTGTTTAGAATAAAAACGACGTAGCAATAACATACAAGCCGGCCATCAAAGAAAGGCGACCAAAAACTAATCCCGAATGCCTTAACGCTCATCGTAAGCATGCAATGAATTGGCTCAATGTCTGCTGTAGGCTGTAAACAGTAAAGCGGGTCACACACACTTTCCGTAGAACGTAACAGTAAGGTTTTGACCAATCACGTACTTGATTTAGTCGCTTACTGTTACGGTCGCCCAATCCAACATGTCGAAATCTTACTGTTACGTTCTACGGAAAGTGTGTGTGACCAGCTTAATGCCCAGTCTACAATGAGTCGTTGGTCGTTGGTCGTAAGAAATTTAACCAATTATGTTTGGTTATTCTTCTCTAAGATCAACTGTGATTGGTTAAATTTCTTACGACCAACGACTCATTGTAGACTGGGCATAAAGCAATACGAAGTGGAGACATTTTCTACGACTACTGCTATGGCCTACGACTCTCCATTGTAGATGGCCCTTAACATACAAGCCAATTATCATAGAGAGGTAACCAAAAACTAATCCAGAACGTCCGAACGCTCATCGTAAACACGCACCGAATTGGCTCAATGTCTGCTGTAGGTCGTAAGCAGTAATGCCTCGTCTACAAAAGTCGCAAGCAGCCAGTTGCGACTTGCGACAGCCAATGAATGTCTAGTTTCTAGTTCAAGCTTCGACAGTCATTGGCTGTCGCGAGTCGCAACTGGCTGCTTGCGACCATTGTAGACGAGGCTTAAGGTAGTATGAAATGAAAATATTTTCTACGACTACTGCTACGGCCTACGACTCTCTATTGTAAATGGCCCTTTACGCAAGTTATGGTATATCCACATAAACTTGCATAAGCGCATAAGCATATACATAAGAAAATTGATTGGTCTACAAGTACTTACATAAGAAAATAGACCAATCGAATTCCTTATGCATATGCTTATAATTTATGCAAGTTTGTGTGGATATACCATTACATCGCATGTGACGGCACCCTCATTGTGTCACATTTTGTTCTCATACATGATTGGTATATACGTCCAATGAGAGGTTGCTCACTGGATGTACCAATCATGTATGAGGACTAAATGTAACATAGCCAATAGCTGATGATATCGAATTTGACCGTAAAAGGAAATAAGAAACGAAGTTGGAAGTTGGAATTTGGAACGCTAATCATCTTAAAATCGTTGTCGCATAGTTGCACGCGGCTTTCTTTGTATTCTCTTGGCTTCTTTCTTCCCGGTCTCTCGTCGTCATAATTCGAGCGACGTGGTCTCGTGTGCTGGAGTAACAGCGACTTCTTTACAATGTCAACGGTAGCGAGTCCTTTAGCTGTTGGAGGTGTCAGACAATCGGGAGCGCCGGTGCGAACGCAAAATGGTAACGATCAGCTTACAATGTTTGGTTATAACGCGTTTTCTTGTAGCCTTGAACGTTCTGTGCGCGTCATTCTCATCTCGCTGTAGCCTGGCTAGCGTTTTCTTTTTGAGAAAAAAATTATGTATGAATTTACAAAACAAAATCATAAATGTTTGTAACAATGTATCGACACTTCAACATTAATTGTTACTATCGTTTTATACAAAATTTTACTTCTTTATTGAGTTATATACTAATTCTCAGATTTACGTTCGAAAAAGTCCTCCGAGTACCCTCATGTAATGTTTTATATTATATTAATATTCATCAATTGTTAAACAAAAATAAAATACTTTAAGGCATTTGAATAATATTGGATTCTGAATGCAATCCAGTATTATTCAAATGCCTTCGAATATCAAGTAAATCTAAATTGATTAGTAGTTGAATGAGATATTATAAAGGCAAAAACAAGAGATATGATAAAGTCAAAGTTGAATAAAGTCGATTAATTTCATGTTACAGAAATACTATTCAGAATAAACTTGTCGAGTTGATTACAATGTGTTTCCTTGTATCCTCAAAAGTTCTGTATATTTAAACACATGTGTCACATATAATTTTTGAAATCTATAGAAATTGGTGGGATTATTGTTTCCTTGTTACATGATTGAGATATTTGTCTTGATCTGCCTCTTTCTCTTAATTTGGTAATAACCTGCAGAGGGTAATATATGATCCAGTAGAATATTTAAAGTTGGAATCGATAAAGTTGAATGTTAAAATTTCATGCTCTTGTTCATAGAGATTTACTGAACAAAATAAATTCAAATTTTATTGTTTTCAGTATTTACTGAACTAACAGTTACAGTCTTCATAAATAAGGCTAAATTGCCGAGATGTTTCTAGCGGAACTAAAAGGAGATACTAAAAAATTGAAAAAAAAAAATTATTTTTGAAAAAAGAACAGAACATTTGATAATTAAGGCTAGCAATTAAAAGATAAATGACTTAATGCAAAATACATGCTTTTACATGGTTATTGATTTGATCAAATATTGTGACTACACTTTGCATAGGTTATATCTCATCAATTCCGATTAATTTATAAAAATTGACTGATTAAATTTATGAACTGCAAAATTATTTAACTAAATTTTTTAGTTATTATAATTAAACAATTAATTATTAATTACATTTTACAAAATTATATTTTAAATTTTGATTATATTTGATAAAAAAGTATAATTTTTACAGAAAATATGGCAAAGAAAAATAAACTAATATAATCTACATATGCGAGTATAAAATTCTATGGTTGGCAATTTAATCGATAAATTTTTATAAGTTAATCCCAAGATTAGTTGGGATAGTTTTTTTTACTTTATTATCAGAAAAATAAAGCTCATGTTATAGCAATTTTTTTTGTTGATTCAAAGTTTTTATCTATTTTTTATTCGAAAATTTCGAGGTTCAATTTGTATATATTAGAAACAAGTTATGACAATATTTTAAGTGTTTCTAGACAAAAATTGCGACGTATATTTTGTGTGAGCTGCAGATAGTAAAAATTTACTATGTGTCACAATTTTTATCAATCTTAAAACATTTGAAATATTGTTATAATAAGCTGCTTAATACATTTTCGTTTGTTTTGATATTTTCTTGGATTTTTTAAGAAAATATTAATTAACACTATGATATCTTTAGATTAATAAATCATAGAACAATCAATAACATACAATATAGTTAATAACAATAATTTTTAATTGAAATGTAAAAATCACTACACATGGTCAATTATGCAAAAATTCTAGAGTTAAAGTGAATTTTTTAATTTATTAATAATTGATTAATCACATTGTATGTAAATGCAATTTTGTAAAATTGTTTACACTGTAATTTGTCACACTATAATTAATGAATAAATTAAACTCGCCTTTAATTGGAATTGGTGAATTTAGATTTTAGAATATGATTTGAAATATTTTTTAGATGTGTAAATTAATTTAGTACTGTGTAAAAACTCACATGAATGATAATAAATATTTTATATCGGAATTTGTTTGTATTTTTCTAAAATAACTAAATTAAATATGGAAAACATATTCTATTAATTCTATCTAATCTTTAAATTTTAATTGAAAAAAGAAATGAAAAGTTACATTTATATATTATGAAATAAATATATTATTTCTTTCAGTTATGGCTGCTTGTGCAATTGCTAATGTAGTTAAAAGTTCTTTGGGTCCAGTTGGCTTGGATAAAATGCTAGTTGATGACATTGGTGTATGTACTTAACTTTTCTGTATCTTTTAATTTTCTTTATCTTTAATATTTAAAATATGTTAAGTAAAGATTTGAAAGATAAAATATTATATCAATTATGATGTTTTTAGGATGTTACTGTTACCAATGATGGTGCAACTATCTTACGTTTGTTAGAAGTTGAACATCCAGCTGCACGCGTTTTAGTTGAATTAGCCCAGTTACAAGATGAGGAGGTTGGAGATGGTACTACCTCAGTGGTAAGTTATCCATTTATATTAATACATTCGATAAAATTCATTTAAATTTAACTATGCATGTATGTATATATAGTATGTGTGTGTGTGTGTGTGTAATAAAATGCTTTTTTTTTAATTTAAAGGTTATAGTAGCAGCTGAACTTTTAAAAAATGCGGATGAACTTGTGAAGCAAAAGATACATCCAACTTCAGTCATTAGTGGCTACAGACTTGCTTGCAAGTAAATATTTAGCATATACTTTATTAACTATTTTATTTTCGATATAAAATTAATTAAATTATTGATTAACGTAAGCTTATATTAATAATTAGCTAAATTATTACTGAACGAAAGTGTATTGCATTGAAAATGTAATTTATTAAATCAAAACAAGAAGTAAAATAATTTATACAATTTCCACAAAATTAATTTCAGAGAAGCATGCAAGTACATTCAGGAACATCTTACTGTCAGTGTGGATGAACTCGGAAGAGATTGTTTAGTTAATGTTGCAAAGACGTCTATGTCGAGCAAAATTATTGGAGCGTATCCTTTTGATATTATTTGCAATCTTTATTTACAATCTGCTTTCAACATTTGTGTGTAATAGAGATAACAATTATTTAAAATATTTTCTATGACTAATCACTAATAATAATCACTAATAATTAGTGATGCCAATTTCTTTGGCAACATGGTAGTCGACGCTGCTAACGCGATAAAAATTAGCGATGGCAAAGGAGGTTTTTTATATCCTGTTAAAGCCGTCAACGTTTTGAAGGCGCATGGAAAAAGTGTGCGCGAGTCGGTTTTGGTGCAAGGATATGCATTAAATTGCACCGTTGCTTCTCAGGCAATGCCGAAGAGGATAACAAATGCGAAAATTGCGTGTCTAGACTTTTCTTTGCAGAAAGCCAAGATGAAATTAGGCGTTGAGGTACTTGTTACTGATCCCAACAATCTCGAAGCTATTCGTCAGCGCGAGGCAGATATTACCAAGGAACGCATTCAGAAGATCCTTGCTGCTGGAGCTAATGTCGTTCTATTATCGGGCGGTATTGATGATTTATGCTTAAAGGTATACCCATATATTTCAAATAATGAATTTTTAAAGTTGACGCATTATTCATCTTGATGTATTAGTTTACTGTTCCTGACAAGTTATATCATTTCATAATCTCTCACTAAAAACTCTACTATCTTATAAATTGTATATGGAATGACAGACTCGAACCTAAGACTTGTTGATTATGAATTGATCTTTTTTATATAGAATCACTTATATTGATATTTCTTTTTTTTAACAGTATTTTGTGGAAGCTAAGACCATGGCGGTGCGCAGGTGCAAGAAAGCTGATCTGAAAAGAATTGCTAAAGCTACAGGCGCCCAATTTCTAACTTCGCTGACCAACATGGAAGGGGAAGAAAGTTTCGATGTCAGTTTTTTGGGGGAGGCTGCTGAAGTAGTACAAGAGATGATTTGTGACGACGAGCTTATTTTAATCAAAGGGTATATATTTTGCTACTTATTAAATATTAGTCAAATTCCATGAAAAGATTCTATGTCAGTTATATGTTTATTTTAACATATTCGCTAGAATATATATTTCATGATTACGATTCTTTACATAAATCAGTTAGTATTATGAAATTAGCATTATAAAAAATGACAATAAAAACAATTAATAATTTTTAAAAAATTTTTAAGACCTAAGGCACGCACAGCAAGTTCTATTATTTTACGCGGACCAAACGATTATTACTGCGACGAAATGGAACGTTCTATACATGATGCATTATGCGTCGTCAAGAGAGTTTTGGAAAGTAAAAACGTTGTTGCGGGAGGAGGTTGTGTTGAAGCTGCACTCTCAATATATCTAGAAAACTTTGCAACATCATTGGTATTATTGAATTCTGCACCTTTTCTATCGATTTCTTTTTTTTTAAATATTTACGCATTTATATGTTAAAGAGCTCTCGAGAACAACTGGCTATTGCGGAATTTGCTCGATCTTTATTAGTTATACCAAAAACACTAGCCGTAAATGCTGCACAGGATGCAACTGATCTTGTCGCCAAGCTCCGAGCCTATCATAATTCTAGTATAACAAAACCAGATCTTGTTGACTTGAAATGGTAAGTTTTCACGTTTCTCTTTTATTTATTCTCCCCTCTCTCTCGCTCTCGTATAAAACAAAGTTAAAAATTAAAATAAATTGTACTTTTTCTCACATTTTTGTAGGGTGGGTCTTGATTTACTGGTGGGAAGCATAAGAGATAATAAAAAAGCAGGCGTATTAGAACCAGCTATTTCAAAAATTAAATCTTTGAAATTCGCTACTGAAGCAGCTATAACTATTCTTCGAATCGATGATATGATTAAATTGGATCCCGATCGTTCGAAAAATCCTAAATCCTACCAAGATGCTATGGAAGCTGGTGAATTGGAAGATTAATATTAAAATGCATTTACACATTTATGTTGAATATGATGTTTATACAAGAAAAATATGTAAGAGATTGTAAATGTTCCATTGCGCATATAAATATTACATAATAATAAAGATTTAATTACAACTTTTTGCTTGTATGTTGCATGTAAACAATTTAAGTTTACATGCACATAAAATATTGCTAAAATTTGAAGTTATTTGTAGTATTATATTTATTTGATTACATATTAATACCATAACAGAATATGGCATTTAATAAATCATGCTAAAAAGAATATGTAAGAGATGTTTAATTTTGTATTTATTACTCAAAATTAGGATATTCTTAACTTACATTTCTTTACTATTTTATGTGAATAAACTTTTGTGTGTAAGGAAATTTTTTGTAGTTGATAATAATTATGGTATTTACAGTAAATCGAAAATGTATTTCACATACTGTTTATACTAATTATATCAGTTTTATCCAAATATCTATGTAATTATTAACAATGAATGTGACTTAAATCATATGTATTATACGCACACCTATTATAAATTTCAGATGAAAATATATAAAATATAGTATTATTAAATATATAATAATATATACTATTATATAAATATTAAATGGGTGTATGTGTGTGTGTATATACACACACACACATATACGTGTGTGTGTTACCTGCTACAAAATGTATCTAACATACAATCTCATACAGTAATAGGAAAAGAATATTTTCTCGAATATTAAAATAATAAGTTTTAAGTAAAGACGACATTTTTTAACATCACGCATATAAAAGAAAATGATTATAAACATTGCTAACTTAATAAATTATTATATAATAGGTATGTATCTAATATAACAGTTCATTAATGGAAAATAATGAGAATAACAGTTTTAAGTATTATATGATATGTATGTTCAGTATAGATTCAATATCGTTTATAAACGATATTTATTTTTTCACTGATTCGTTAAATATTATTTACAATACATTTATTACATCATGGCAGTTAACTGATTTCAAACTTAATGACAGCATTAAAGTATTTTTTATGATTATACCTTAACGATTTATTTTATCTTGATTATATGTTTATTTACAATGTAAATTTATGACTTTATTGCAAAATTTTTATGATAAACATTTAAAATATCTTGTTTATTTTTTGTAACATTCTTGTACATCACAAGACAGACATACAAATACAACAAAATATTAAATAATTTTCTTTGATAATATTATAGAGTTCACATTTTCTTTTCTAAAATAACCAGCACCGTATAATTAAATTTTATTGACTTATCCATTTGTGTGCAAAGTATTTATTAATTTTCAAAATAGGTATTTAAAGAAAAGATGTGCTAATAATGATTTTTGCGACATTAATATGATCTCAATTGATAAAAGTATTATAAATAAAAAAATTTTTTAATCTATTTAGCTTTACTATTTCCATGTAGACATAAATAGAAAATATATATTCATTCTGTGACAATAATACATAAAATTATTATTCACAAATTATTATATAGACTCTTCCATTAATAACTGTTTACAAATAAATGTATACGATACGTGAGTGTGCGCGCGCGCGCGCGTGTGTGTGTGTGACTATAAATAAATTTCTGAATTATTTTTTGAATCTTACAAATTAAAAATCTAGAAATATTTAACTGCATCAATATTCTCATAAAAAAAAAAATATATATCAAAATTTATTAACGTCAAGAGTACTTGTAGTTTTGGACCTTTTTGCAATAGATTTAAGTTACTGATAATATATGTCCTAAAATATTCCTTAATTATTTATTATGTTTATATACAAACCCTGTTCGGATTGATGAATAATGTAAAACATCAATTTTTGAAGAAAAAATACAAATATAAAAAGATTGTAATGCCATTAAAATTATTAATAATTAGTATTCATTATACATCTTTCCAAGACAGGGAATAAAAAATCAGACATTTTGTCATTTTCCACAAATCATCTTCGTTTATCGTTCTACGTTTAAAATTAATAGATTTTTTTCAATCTTAATTTAGAATTTATTTTATGAAAAAATGTAACTATTATTTTGATATTTTATAAAGATAAATGTCAATATCCTTTCATCGATACATAGAATTTTTCAATTAAGAGCATAAATCTTTACAATGCAGGATTTTCGAATTTTGGTCCTTTTGTGACTATAATCTCGGCATACGAATATTCTTGATTGAGTTCTAATACTTGGAACTTTTTCAAAACTAACAGTGTATAAAACTTCTGTGCAATCTGCAAAAACAGAATAATTTTTTTATTAATGTAAAAATTTCGCGTAGAGAATGTGTTAAATAGAGCTTTCCTAAATATACTAACCTGTTTGCGATTATTTTTGAATGCCATTTCCGATAGCGTTAATTTATCTTTGGTATCTAATTTGTTTTTAATAACATGATACATATGCGCTGCTCTCTTGTTAAGAACACGTTCCTCAAACTGCTCATAAGTTTCATCCATTTGTTGTTCCTCTTGCTGAAAAGTACATAACAAACAATTAATGTTTTTTATAGCCTTTTAAATTCTCCAAAACTTGTAATAAATAAATAAAAATGTTATATTATTTATATAAATAACAAAATAATTTTATGAATAATATTAAGTATATTACAGGTCCGACGGATGGCGGAAATTCATAATCCTCATGATTCCATGGTGTAGCCGGTCCTCTTTCGGAAATTGCACCAGGTGTATGTGCTGGGGGATGTTGTTCATCATAGCCCATATATGAAACCTGTGGTTGTGCCTATCAAAATGGCGTAATGTGAATTTTTGTGAAGAATTTTTATATTAAATATATAAGAGTTTTCTAAGTTTAATATATAAGAAAACAGTAGTTAAATAACAAAATGATATAATCAGGAAAACACTGAAGCACAAGATACATTTACAAGGAAACCTTGCAAACCTGAAAATTATGATTTTAATGAAACTTGACATAAATATAGAAGGGGTAAATACAGGAATTTAGAAATTTTTCATTTGTGCTCAAAAATGATTTAAAGGGTGAAACCACCCTTCAAAGGTTGAGACATTTTTGCCTTTTCTCGATATATCTCGTAAACTAAAAAAAAGTTATATACAAAAGTTTTACAGTATAAATACTTCTATTTATTTTTTGAAAAATTTTTTGGAAAAAAAAACATTTTTTAATGAATAGTATAATTAGAGGTATTTATGCTGTAAAACTTTTGTATAAAACATTTTTTAATATTCTGTTTAGTTTACGGGCTATATCGAGAAAAGGCAAAAACCATTTTGAAAGGTGGTTTCAACCCTTTAAACAGTTTTTGAGCACCAACGAAAATTTCTAAATTCATGTATTTACTTCCTCTACATTTATGCCAATTTCATTAAAATCAGAATTTTCGGTTTCGCGAGGTTCCCTTGTTAGTCAAACTTAGTGAATTATATTTTTTTCTATATCATAGAATAACAGTTTGTCAACTCACTTGGTCGTAACCCATGTTCTCCATCTGTGGCATATCGGATGTTTGTACAATGGCGGCAGCTTCCTCTTGTGTTGACGTTGATGGTACTTGCGGCTGTTCATGTGTGCCGAGTATCGAGCTGACTTCAGGTGCGATTTGCGGTATTTCTGACCCGAGCAAAGGCGTTTCGGTAACTACCGATGCAACCTCAGACGGCTCACCAGAAGGCACAATGCTGCTTATGTCGGAAACTGATGGTTCTGCTGGTAAAGATACTTCAGGTAGTACAGGCGTTTCTGAGGAGAGATTATGTTGCGCGATTATGTTTGGAACTTCCTCGTTTGGTTGACTAAATTCCGTTGGAGTTGGTTGAGGTGGTTGAGGTTGTCTTATCTAAACATAGTAACGATATTTGTATTAATATTAATTACAATATTTCATTACAATTTTGATTTTTCTAGAAAAAAAAAAAACTTATTATTTTGATGACTAACCTCATCCTCTTGTGCCGCTTTTCGTTTTCGTCCTGCACGTTTATTGAGGATACTTTGTTCATAAGATACTTCTGTTTCTGGAGCATCTCTCATTTGTTCCAAAGACATTCCATCTTCCTCAGTTCCAAGTCGCCCGAAATCTTCATGATCGTAAGACTTGCTGGTCAGATGTCTTTGATAATTCTGTTTTGATAATTAAGAAAAAATATTTTCATTATGCAAGTTGTCAAAGTTTGTTATATTCAAACACAATTACATGACATAAAATATTACTTTAAATAGAACACGAGCCGGGATAGGCCTTCCTGGTAGAGCAAAGAGTTTTTCCACTCCACCGGTTTCTTTCCAGTGCATCAATCTTTTCGTAGGTGGTGCCAAGTCTAATGTCGTGATAATATCGCTAGTATCGGACAGCTGTGCCTTCATTTCTTCACCAGAAATATTTTTTACTTCATCAACAATAAGTTTGCGCTTGCGTTTAGCTTTTGTGAATCCTGGAAAAACCAATAATTTTTTTATTGGTTACAGAAAATAAGTATATACATCAATGTGAGAATTAAAAAAAAACTTTACCCTTCAAAGCAGACGCATCAATTGGAGCCAACGCAAAACTTTCTTCCTCATCGTGTAATAATGTGGTTTGATCTTGTAAAGGTGGTGGCTCTTCTATGTTGTCAATAGCATGTTCTTCTGGTATAACTTGTGGAGCTGGTGTAAAACGTCGACTGGCAACGCTTATTCTACCTTCAATTTCTTCTCCAGCTGCAGCTGGTGTAGCTGGTCTAGATCCATCAGAGCTACGCATAATATATTCAATAAGTTACTATAATATAAAAGTTTTATATAGCAAAATATACAAAAAGAATAAGAACAGTGATAATAGCTGATAATAATTAAATTGTGATTAATAGGACGCAAACGAAACTCACTACTTATCTAATAAATAATATATTATCGTATTTGTATAATATTATTGGTTTTCCAATAACTTTATTAATTTGATTTATAATAAACATATATTCCAATCTTGGAATGATAAGTATTATGTTTATTTATTATCAATAAAAACGTTGTGTAAATAAATGTTTCACTTTTAATTTTTGTTGCTTAATTTTCTTTTCTTGTATATTTCAAAATCTCTTTTTATAATTTGGTAAAAGTGATGAACACACCTCATGCCCCCCATTGGAGAGGCCGGACCACCAAAGTGATCACCCATATCCTCGTCAGATTCGTCATGCACAGAAGCAGCAGTTCCAGGAGCTGCACCTGTTTCCTGCTGTTCATTTATCGAACTAACTTCAGGTACAGGGACCTCACCCATTGGAGCTTCATCAAATAAGCCACCTTCAAAGAGACCTCCCGCTAAAACATAATTATAAAGAATTTGTCGGACTTAGTTACAAGGAAAATACAAATTATTTTTATCATACATATGATATCTTGGCCAAGATGACCACCAAAACCGTCATCTCTGATGGGTGTATCTATATCCATGGGTTGTGTCGTAGCAGATGTTCCCGCAACCGGTTCTTTCTCTTTCTGTTCCAATGCCGTCTCTATTCCTGGCCCATCACTGAATAACATATGACTCTAAAATTGAATTAATTTAATTGTATTAAATTAATATATTTTAAAATAATAATCATTAATTTAAAACAATGCAATAAAAAATTATTGGCTTTTTAATTACTAAACAAAATTGAGACTTCAAAAAAATGTTGATAAATTTTTTTTTATATGCAGTTCATAGTAACAAATAAAAGTATATACGAGTTCTATAAATGTTTCTATAAGAGCTTTCATATATTTAAAAAAGTTATATTAATATTACATTAATATTTATTGACTGTTTTGTTGTTTACTTGCACAATGTTAATATTATTCTAAAATGTATAATTTTAGAAAAAATTATAGTCTATCCAATTTTACTCTGTGCTTTTACTATGTAATAATTAAAAATATTAAATAAAAAAAACTAAGGGTGGTATAAATACCTGATCTAAAGAAGGTTCCATGCCACTACCATGTCGTAGCAGTTCTGGTGGCTCAGCGTCAAAACTCATGTCACCAAAACCTTGATCATGTGTAACTAAAGATAAACTGCCATAGTCTTCCCTCATTGTTATTTCTTCAGCTCTAGATTGATTTAGACTGAATTGTGCTTCAATATCAACATCTCTGTAAAAAAATTTATTTATCAGGTTAAAAATACATATATGCATATATAATTCTTGAATGAAAGTTAGTAATAGCATTATCTTACTTGAGTTCAGGCATAGCAGTATCAAAATCATGAAATACTTCTGGTAAAGTGATAGCTGTTACAGCTGCCTCTCTATGTTCCTCAGGTAGATCTACCATTCCAGGCCTGAAGGCCATTTTGATCTTCACAAAAGCTTCATTGCAATCAGCTAGCAGATATTTGGCCTTCCTCGAATAGATTCTCACTACTCCTAATAATAAATGACCAGATGTCCGCAAAGCCATCTTGACCTATTATGAAGATCATATTAAATGCAATTTAATGATATATCAGAAACAGATTTGGCAGATGTCATATCGTTAAGATGTTTACCTTTGGTTGCAATATACCATCTACTGATTTCTCAATGTTCGTCTCAAACACGTGTGCCTTCGTTAATTTCTTATCCCAATGAGCGGCCAGCCATATACGGGCCAAAGGCCCCTTTTTGGCCAACACAAAATGTGCATAAAACATGATTTTTTGATTTCTCTAGTACTGATCTGTAAATATGGAACCAGTTAATTAGATTAGAGATTTCAGTTCGAAAGCGTAAAAGAGCAGATAGAAAAGGGGGGAAACGCTTGACAAACGTCATCCTGTCCCAACGTGTTAATGAAATATTTCTCTAACAGTAAAACGTTACATTTAATATGAGAGCGCGTAAAAAAGCCGAGAAGGGAAATACGAAGAAAATTTGATGTAAGACCTGCAATATCGACGTTGTGTGTCAATTGGCATGTGATATAACTCATAAAAATGTATACAAAGAGTCAAAACAGCGGACGTTGCTCGATTAGCGAAAATATAAACATCGATGCACAAGATGGCGTTTCCGTCTCTTTGTGTTTTGGCGGTTACAGAGTAACGTCAAACTCCTATACCAGTTTCTTGCTACGATACGTACAGTGACTTGCCGAAATTCCGTCTCGTTGTTAGGCTACGCAGGACCGCAACATATTATGCACAGGAAAAACCGTACGGATGAGAATTTCTCGGATCTCCGGCACATACGGTATATTCTCGCGTACCCGACGCGTACCCGAAATTTACCATCACCATGACACCACTATTACGCGCGATCACTCGCACCAACATACAACAGTGGAATTCACTATTAACTGTCGTTCCAAAACCTATTCCCGCCTGACCTATCCCCATAGTAGCCTAAAGGGCCATCTACAATGGAGAGTCGTACATGATTGTGTTATATAATTACTATTTTAAAGTTAATAATCTTATCATACATTAAAAACAGATTATTTTTAATTGTAATAATCAAATTATTTATGTCGTACTTTTTAGGTTACCTGCTACAAACTCACGGAACTCGCAACTTGCTCGTGATGATTTGGCTATACCGGACCAAGGGCTCGATTCTTGAAGTCATTCGCAAGAGAAACGTATACGCAAATACTCGCTCTAACAGAAAGTTGTAAGTTTATTGGTTAATAGCCATACGATAGCCAATAAATTTCCAACTTTTCTGTAAGATCAGAATTTGCGAATACGTTTCTTTTGCGAATGAATTCAAGAATAGAGCCCCAAGATTATTAAACTGTACAGGGGCTCGATTCTTGAATTCATTTGCAAGAGAAACGTATACGCAAGTACTCGCTCTAACAGAAAAGTTACAAGTTTATTGGTTAATAGCCATACGATAGCCAATAAATTTCCAATTTTTCTGTAAGATCAGAATTTGCGAATACGTTTCTCTTGCGAATGAATTCAAGAATAGAGCCCCAGGTTGTCTCATCCGGATACTTAACGCTGATTGGTCGTGACGTCAGTGGTGGTGTTATTTATCTGTCATACTCATTGCTATTCCTCTGTTTTACCAGCGCGTTTTCCTCTCTGCTCAGCTACACTTGTGTAGCTGCACTTGTATCAGCTACACCTGGAATCATTTGAACAGAGAGAGAGACTTACACTTTCTAAGTGTAAGTGAGACAACTAAACTCCAATGACGTCACAATATCCCCTCTTGCTGCGAGACCCCGCGTCTAAAAGGTCTTCCATGAGACAACCTGTACAGTTTAGTAATCTTGATACCGGACAGCATTGAGTTGTCACAAATCATGATGATAGTAGATGGTTGTGCTTATCATATATTTCGGTCCTAGAGAAAATTACTCGGATAGCCATTATGCCCAGTCTACAATGAGTCGTTGGTCGTTGGTCGTAAGAAATTTAACCAATTATGTTCGGTTATTCTTCTCTAAGATCAACTGTGATTGGTTAAATTTCTTACGACCAACGACCAACGACTCATTGTAGACTGGGCATTATCGTAAACACCCATTGCTACGTCGTTTTTATTTTAGACAGCATTGCCGTAGTTTTAGTGCTGTTACGGCTAAAACACTCCATTGTAGATGGCCTTACTGGAAAGCACATATCTGGGCTGCGTTCCGATATTTACTGCCAGTACTGAAATTCTATAGTGTATGTGACGTGAACTATAGATTTTCAGTACTGGTAGTGCATATCGGAACGCAGCCCAGGGCCCCGATTCTTGAATTCATTCGCAAGAGAAACGTATTCTCAAATTCTGATCTTACAGAAAAGTTGGAAATTTATTGGCTATCGTATGGCTATTAACCAATAAACTTGCAACTTTTCTGTTAAAGCGAGTACTTGCGTATACGTTTCTCTTGCGAATGAATTCAAGAATCGAGCCCCTGGTTTGTTCGCGTCGCCATGCTCCGACATGCTCCTACGCATTCTAATAGGTTAGCGTCATCGGAATCAACGTATTGGAGTGCATTGGGGTGAATAGGAGTATGTTGGGACATGTGACGCGAACAGACCCATCATCATGAAGTATAGTCGATCCCCTTTCTCGCGCGAGAGGGATTGGATTAAGGATTTAAGAGATTACTCTGTTCCGTCCCCGTCCCCCGTCATTCCCGGCTTGAGCGCCGAGCGAGTGAGATTTTTCTGTACGTGAATTAAGCGGTAATTAAGCGTGAGTCGCGGTTACAAACGATAGTCGACCAGCTTCTTTCACTCAATTCGCAACTGTTTGCTACCCGTCGCGACGAAAATGACTTGTGTTATAGTTTATGATGTCTTTGAGAGAAATCGGAATTAAATTCAATAAAGACTTGTCGCTCGCGCGAGGACCTTGTCAATTCACATTGGGTGTCTTTGATAACGAGACTGGAGATGACAATAGATATCGATACATTGATAAAAGTTATCGAAACCGGTTTGAAGATTCGAATGCCGTTATTTCCAGGCTCGACTTTTGCACCTGCGACTCTCGTAATTGTCGACCTGTCGAGAAATCACCTTTTCTGTTATTTGTTGCAGAATCGTCGATTCTTCGCTAGATTATCGCCGCCGAGACCTGTTGCATCCGCATCGATCGTAAGTACAGCAGAATCGAAGAATTTTTAAGTGCAATGCCGTAGAATATAAAAAGTACTGTTGTTTTTCCACTTGAGGACAAAGGTCGTTCTAATATTATATCATGAGATTCCACTCGCGTAGATGCATTCAAACGTGATTGAAGTAACTTGAGACACCGTTTAGAAATTAACACGAACTTATGTTTAACATTCACAAAGAAAAATTAAAGGGAAATATAAATCTTGCAATCAGCAGAGAAAACAATTAATTTAATTGTGATGAAAAAAATTGATTCCAAGAAAATAAATACTGTACATGTTTATTAATGTAGATATTAATTTTAATCTCGATTTAACGTTTTATCTTTTTTAATTCTAAGAATTAGAAGGAGATAGAGAATAAATTTTATAAGCAGAAATTAAAATTAATCTACCCAGATTAACTTTAATTAGTTAATCTGTACTACATTAAATGTAATATTATTATGTAACATATTTGTTTTACTTTTTATCTTTATTGAAGTAAAAAAATAGAGTAAATTAAATCAAGATTAATTTAATTATTAATAGAAATAGACATAAACTGGATTGAGCAAAAAATAAACACTAATTATTGCACAAACACCAATTATTGTGAGATAAATTTAGAATTCATTCAACAAAGATTGTCTTATTTCAAATAATTATAACGAGAAATTCGTAACCTTTAAATTTCACAAATTACAAAGCATGAGTTTTCTGTTTTTTAAATTTTTATTCCTTTCTAGAATTTTTTTCAATCATGACTTTGAAGTTATATTATGATTTACTCTCACAACCTTCGAGAGCACTGTATATAATTCTCAAAATGTGCAATATACCATTCGAGAAGAAGATCGTAAATCTGAAGAATCTTGAACAATACACTGAGGAGTTTGAACAGATTAATCCATTCAAGAAAGTCCCTGTTATAGATCACGATGGTTTTAAACTTGCGGAAAGGTATTACATTCTTCCTACAAAATAATATGAATACAATACTTTTATTTAATCGACATGAAAGAAAATCTTACTATTCTTATATAATCGTTTCAACCATTTTTAATTATTTTAGTGTGGGAATTACGCGATACCTGAGTCGAGAATTTAAAATGAATGATCACTGGTACCCGTCCGACTCGAAGAAACAGGCAAAAGTTGATGAATATCTCGAGTGGCAACATCTCAATACAAGACTTCATTGCGCAACATACTTCTTAGTTAAGGTAAAAGCCTTTTTTTGTATATTTAAAATATATTCTATGCACAAAATATTTAATTTATAGTTTCTTAATATTTTTCTTAGCATATTTTTTTTATAGTTTCTTAATCCACTCATGCGAGGTACACCGGCAAAGCCAGAAAAGGTGGCCGAGGCCGAAAGTCGTATGAAAGATTGCGTCGACATTATTGAGAATGTATGGCTGAAAGATAAGCCATTCTTGACAGGAAACACGATCAGCGTGGCTGATATATTCTGCGCTTGTGAATTGGAGCAACCACGTAAGTAACATTAATTTTTCAATTTCAGGTGTTTATGATACATATGTTTACAGTTTGAATAAGAGGAATTTTTTTCCTATAGGATTAGCTGGTTACGATCCGAAAAAAGGAAGACCCCACCTGACTGCCTGGATGGAAAAAGTTGCTGCGGAAACAAATCCTCACTATCAAGATGCTCATAAATTTTTAAACCAAATGGTGGCAGGAAATCCATCGCAAAACTTTAATTTTAAACTTTAATTATGTACAAATACTTTACTTCATTTATGACGTCTATAAATATGTATATATCACATATGTAATCTATTCTAAGATGGTAATATCTTCAATGGTAATATATTTTTATTTTGATATTTTTATTATTTTTTAAGTAAATATTTACATTTATTGTGATACATATATAAAAGTTTGTAACGTTTATTTTCCAACCATTTGACATTTATCCATTTTAATAAAACTGTGGTGCTGTAATTTCTTTACAACTGTTATAAAAGTATAAAAATTGGTTATGATTTAGAAGCATTGGAACAAATAAATAATAAACGTTATTTCTTACAGATACGCGACTCTTAAGTATATATTAAAAAAAACACGCATATTTTACTAGTTATTTTCAGAGAGAACCCTGAGAGTGGCCATCACGGCCTTTTTCGTGCGACCGAAATGTGGATTAGAGAGCCTTTTTAGTGGCGTCATGTGAAAGCCACTTTTGATTAAAATAAAGTTATAAATTTATAATAAATTAATATTGTTGCACGCGTCACCTGGTATGATGCCCGGCCACTTATTTTTAAATTCTCGAAATGTTTGGCTACGTTCAGAAAACAACCGTTGCACCGTCGAGTAATTTGCTAATATAATTGGTCTAAATTTAGAGATCTAACAGTAAGGACCAATAATCACTGAGTTCTTACCACTGATCATTTGTGTTTTCTGAACGTACTTTTAATATTTTGTTTAAGGCCGAAATCACATGATGCGGAATAGAGTAGAGTCCCTAGAATACATGTATTCTAGGGACTCTAGAATAGAGCTGCGGAATAAAACGTGCATCATAGAAGCAGCCAATCATAGCTTTGCCGCATTAGAATGCGTTGATGCAGCAAAGCTCTGATTGGCTGCTTCTATGACGCGCGTTCTATTCCGCACTCTATTCCGCACCATGTGATTTCGGCCTAACGTAGCCACTGTAAACATAACGGAAAACTTGATAATTCTTTCTCAGTGCATTTTGGAACGCATAGGCTCCATTTTATGGAGCAAGAAGGTTAGGCTTTTTTTTAAGAAATATTTTTTGAAATATTCTTTGGTGCTTTTTGTACTGTAGGAGGTACGTTGTAGCTAAAATTAGCAATAATTCTTGAGTTACAATTCATTATATAATTTTTTAGATTAATAATTTTTTTTGCGTTGTACATAACCTTAAAGTTAGACTGAAGAACATTGGGTGTGTTCGAGGAGGCTCTATTAGCGCTATCAGCATTAGTTTATCCTTGTTCTACTTTTAATGAGTAATGAAGATGGATTGATGCTGGTAGCGCTAATAGCATCTCCCTGAACGCACCCATTATTCCACGTCATATGACCATATATCCCCGTGGGAGATCGAGCACGTCTAGTTCTTGTTTTTCGACGAAACTAACCCAGAAAACCTTCCTGAAGAACATTATTATTCTATCGCTCGCTCGCTTGCTCGCTCGAGAGAATAGTTTGTAAAGATTAATTTGATATATTAAAAAAATGTTCCGTATAATTTGTTTATAACTTAAATTTATTATATAATTTATTATTATTTATTGTGATGATGTCGAATAATTTATTTCTAGATTACTTGGATTATTATGGGAAAGATTTATTCATTGTTGATACGGCCTATTCGTACATTTAATATTGCAAATCGTGCGGAGAAAGTTATCTCTCAAGAAAAACCAATACCCGCACCTCAGCATGCGTCCACAGAAAGGCAAAAGAAGCTTTCGGATAAAGGTATTGAATCATCATTGAATCATCATTGCAATATCTGTTTCAGATTGTAATTATGTGACAATAATTAAAAAAATGATATCCAAGCTATACTATCTTAATGGTTCTTCCAATTTTATCATGTAAACTGTTTTCTGTTTTAGTAAATCCACATTTTTTGGAAGATCATTATCGAAAGAACATGCAACTGGATCAACGACTGAAAGATGTTTTTGTTACATCAACAGATCCACAAGTATGATATTTTAAATCTGTTCATACAATATTTACTAGCAGAAAAACTAAAAAAACCTAGAATTTTTGGAGAATTTATTTTTAGTCTTGAAAATTGTGAATTTTTATGAAATTTTATTAGTATTTAAGAAATTATTTTAAAATTTTATTTTTAAATTTAAAGTTTATCTCCTTTTCTAACAAAATCTTAAAATCATTTTTTTGTGATAATGCAAAATATTGACAGTTGTTTAATATATGTGGTATATATATTTATGTATATAAACTATATTCAGATATTGCAAACAAATTGTTATATGTTTAGTTCATTTGGTTTTTTGTTCTTTTTCAAATTTAATATTTAAAATTCTAAGTGGATTTTTAGTGATTTGTACATATATACATATACATACATACATATATAAATATATTGTATTTAAAATTCCAGGTAAAATTTAGATAACTTTTTAGTACAACTTTGAAATAAATTAATTTTTATATTTTTTAATATTTCTTATATAATCATATATATATATATATATATATATATATATATATATTCTTTAAAAATACAAGAATATTGGAATTCTACAAAATTTGAATAAATGTCTTATGTTAATGCAATTGTTGTAAATATGTGATTGTACATGTAATTGCCGAGTCAAGCTTTGTTTATTATATATAGCTTTGTTTATTATATATAGGTAACAAGAGAGCCAACTAGAGAATCCAAGCTTTTACCTCAGAATAGACACAGTTGGAACCATGATTCTACATTGGAGCCTTATGAAACTACAACAATTCCCGCAGGAAAATGTTCACTAAAGCAGGCTCTTACATTTATTTTTCAACATAAACAAGACCCTATAAAATATAATAGTGAAAATATAGCTTCTGAATATAAAATAGATAAGAAAATAGTAGGTATGTAGTTTGAACGTTTCTAATATTGTTTTATTTAAGTAAAACGATTTGCAATTTAATACATTTATTATATTTATGTTTATATTACATTATATTATGTTTATATTATATTATAATATGTTTATATTATGACTTGATATATTTGATATATTTACGACTTGATAATTATAAATTTATATTGTATTTTTTTAGACGATATATTGAAATATTTTAAAGTTTATGTAATTGTCTCAAAAGAGAATCCAGAACCGATGGAAGATTCATTTCAACAAATGCTCGACCATAATTTACAATTTAAAAATATATTAGGGGTCAAAAAGAAAGAAAAGGATGTGGAAGAGAAAAAGTAGTACGTACATGTATATAGAAAAATAATTTATTAAAGTTTTTTATTTCTATGTTTTTCTTGCCTAAATGTAATTATGTGATACCCTCTATCAACTTTTGGAAATGATATACTTGACGATAAAAAAATTTCACGACGCATATTAAAATAATATTCGGCAAGTAAGGTATTTCGCAATTTAATCGTTTATTTTTGTAAGATCTGAAATAAAACATCATTATTTAATACATCATTTTCCATGAAAAAAATCATATTAAAGTTTAGGTTCTTTAAAGCATGGGTTCTTACTTGCTACAATATGATAAATGGCAACAATCGCAACTAAAACATGGAATTGCCTACTGGTAGACGGCATTGCTTGAGAATCAGGGAAAAAATAGCCGCCTGAACCTGTCTCTGGAATGGTCATAGTTTTCATCATCATCCAGTAAAATGCTTTCATTTTTAAATTCTTTTTCAACTCTGCGCCGACTTCTTCCCGTATACGTTTATTGTAATTATTTAGCCAACGCCGCTACGTAACATAGACATATGAATATTGCAGAAACTCGTTATTTTTTGTGGCTATAATAATTAAATTGTCTTTATATAATGATGCATTTAGAACTTACATGCAATGGAGTTAGCATATTAATATCGATAAGTTTCGGTTCGTACGGGACCAGAGTGACATCTCTAAATTTAAGAAATCTTTGCCCATTATGAGACTGCAACAGTTATAAGCTTTATATTTATATTAAGATATAATCCAAATTTATATATATATATATATATATATATATATAATTAACAAATATAAAAAATTAATAAATAATAATTAAGAATTAATAATTAACAAACTACTAATACAAAATAGATCAACACAGTTGTATAGTTATATGTATTTATGTGTTATACAAATAAGAATGTACCAATTTATCAGCCGGAATTACTTCAAGAATATTCTCCAAACGAACTCCAAAATCGTCTTCTTTGTAATACCCCGGTTCGTTTGAAAGAAAGAATCCTGGCTTCAACTTGACTCCTGAATTTTCGCATCCGAAATATGACAAGCTGATAGGCGCTGCAACGCGTATTGTTCCACTAGAATGGCTTTCATCAATTGTATTCCATATTCTCGTGACACGCAACTATTTTTACAGGAAACTGTAGATTACGAACATTCGTGAACTGAAGAGAAGTGACCGATTCCATGACCAGTTCCGTGCATGTAATCATAACCAGTGCTCCATAGTGGCCTTCGCGCAATAATGTCCAATTGATCTACTGTTAGATCACTAGGAAAGATCAGAGACGCTAATTCAATCAAACCGATCAGCACTCTCGTGTAGGCTTTTTTCTGCTCGTCGGTCGGTACTCCAAAGTGAAGAGTTCTAGTCACGTCTGTGGTACCATCTGTCAAATAATTTTGCTTCATATCTCAATTACTTGACTGGCGAAGAATTGAAGGAAATGGAAAAAAAGAATAATTGAATAAATTAAGAATAAAAGGGTGACTAAATTCTTTTTAAAACAAATTTTAAATTGAAATTAATTCTTGTTTCACTTTATTTGACTCGATATTTTTTAGTATTGGCAAAATTTTACATTTTTTGGATAAAATCTATGCCAGTAATAAAATTAAAGCTGGCAATTTCTGAAATAAAACGGAAGTTTTTTTTTCTATTAAAATGAATAGCAAATAATGAGAAAGTGTTGTTTTAATCGAGAATGTTTTTTACATTCAAGTTTTATTTAAAATAAAATCCATAATAGATTAAGAATTAATATAGCAAATAAATTACATTTTGTTGAATATTAAACGTAAAATAAATCTGTAGCGGTCAAAAATTTTATTCTGATATTATCATATGATTTATTCTGATATTTTTAATGGTTTTTTTATTAAATTAATGTAAAATTTAATAACATCTTTAAGTTTTAGTTTAAAAACGTTTCACATATTAATTTGAATTCAAAAAGACTTTATTATTATAAAGTTTTGTTGATTGATTTCCATTGATTGATTTTATTTTTCTTTAATTAAATGTTGTTAAATATAGAAATTAGTATGACTTATTAGTTAAAGCAAAGCTATCTTTTGAATATGAATATATTTTTATAAGAAACTGATATTTATCATCTTTTCCATTGGATTTTTTCAATCAATTCTGAACAAAGTAGAATTAAAGCGATTCAGTTTTCTTACCCAAATATTGCCCTCCAGAATCAATTGTTAATGTAGATGTGGTTCCAATTTTAATATTTGTTAAATTATTTGGCTCATAATGTGGCATAGCGGCGTGTGGACCATATCCCGCGATTGTTGGGAAGGCGATACCCCTATTACCGCCTTGCTCATAACGAATTTCATTGATTACTCTCGCCACTTGCATCTCGTCCCATCCTTCAGCGTCTAATTTGTACTGCTCTTCCATGTAAGCGAGGAAATCACACATGGCTATTGCATCTTTTAAATGGGATCTTCTCATACCTGTTATTTCAACTTTGTTTTTTTCCGCTCTTAGGTCGATTATAGGCGAGGCTTTAGCCAATCTTTTCTCTGGAGGAATCTGTGAAAAAGATTCTTAAGTGTTAACTGTATCAAATTCTATTTATTTAGATATTTTATTTAATTCGACTTCTTTTTCGTGGAAAATTAACTCGCTGACATACTTGTATATCATTTTTTTCGAAAGAGATAGCAATATGTAAAATTTGAGAGAATGATTCTCACGAACATTTAAGTTAAAATAAACAATTTAAAAAAGTCAAATTTTTTACATTATTGAGCTTATGTTAATAGAAGAAAAAACACAATATTTTAGTAAAAATATAATTTAAATGAAATTATTGTATATATATAATATAAATATATAAAATATAAACATAATTTAAATTGATTTCTGGTGATTTATACAATATTAAAAATTGAACAACAAGCTTTCCAATTCTAATTATAACATTTTATAATCATTGGTTACAAAAGAAAAAAGATTTTTATATTTTAGATTAAAAAGTTTCAATCCAAAAATAATCTATTCAATAATAAATTAGAAATTAATTTGGACAGATTAAGTTAAACTTGACAAGATAGAGACAGGAACTGAAAATAAATTTTTTGATAATTATTTATACAAAGGATCGTGTATGCATTTTTTCATGTTGAAAATATACATAAAACTGTTCTGTAGTCACACTTACGGAATTGTATATTTCTTTGGACGCACCCGGCGAGTAGCCGTACGGCGATGGAAGCCACACTGTATTCCAAACTTGAGACATGGTTTTTAAATCGCTCCAAATGTCTGTGTAATTGTGCCATCTGTAACGATAAAAGTCAGTTGTTATATAAGTCTAATTGGTGTGCTTATTATTACGTTATGTTAATTTTTTTAGTTTAGAAAAAAATTCATTTTATAATAATGTTTAAAACAAAGCTTTTTTATTTTCTTTAAAATTCAAAGTGAAATAAATCTTACAAGTTAGATTTTTGTGTTAGAAATTCACGTTTTTTTCTTAAATTTATCAATTAAATATTAGATTAATTATTTATTTTAAGTAGTAAAAATATTAATAATGCTTTTAACACTTAAAATAAGTAATTTAGTACTTAATTTGTAAATTTCTGTAAAAGTTATTTACATCCCCACACATTTTTCTATTTTTTTTATCTTACTCGTCAAGAATTTCCTGATAATTTCTGAACTCTATTTGTCTCACTCACTTAACGCAGTTTGCATGGGAGCAAGAGTCAATTTTCAGATGTATATCGACAGATCGCAGGATCTTTTGACGCAATACGTAAAGATGCAAGGACTCGTGAGTAACAATCGCGTAGGCCCTGAGGACGGGCGTGTGCGGTAGATCGTAGCCGCGGACGTTGAAGAGCCACGCTATCTCGTCCAGCGCGGTAACGACGAGTGCGTCGGCCGACGATAACTTCATTTCCAGACGGATACTCTGAACTTTTTCCTGCCATGGTTTGCCGGAGTACTCGTCCGTCAACGGATACGCCGCGTGCGGATTGTATTCAGGTCGGCCCACCTGCCAGATTAAGTCTACCAGGTCGTTATGGACTGCGACCAATCTTACAGATGAATTCGCTGAACACGAATAGGATTGTTAGTTGTGTGAAAGATCAAATTTAGCTTCGTCGCGGTCGACGATTGATACTAAAACTTGTTTCGAAGCTTGGAAGGCAATCAAAAAAAGTATTTTATAATCGATCAAAACAGTATTTTTATACATATAACAAAAATATAGATATTTTTGTGTATAAATTATTTTCTTTGGCAAAATAAAAAAAATCATATGTATGATACATATCCGACAATATCGCGAGGAAAATTAATAAAGAAATATTCGATATGTTTCTTGTTACCAAATTCCTCCTCCCATGTCTCCCACGCAAATGCAGGTATTAATTTTGGATTGGCACCAATACGTACTTCTGATCGATTTTGGAACTCGTGCATCAACCATTCTGTTATTGTTGGTACCTAAAAAAATTAGGGAATATATCTAAATGTTAAGAATGTTTCAATATTATTATAAAATATACATGCATACTCTAAAATTCATAATTAGTTTGTTATAAATTCTCATTAATATTGCTGTTTGATAAAAGGACCTATCAAACTTTTTATTATTTATAATGTTAAAGTTTATAGATTTTTTTTTACTATTTAAAAAAACATTGCAATGTTTATCATGATTGCTCCTTCTTTTTTAAATATAATTTTAGTTCAGCTTTATTTTAATTCAAATTATCGGTTAAAAATTGTTTACTTAGTATTGTTTACCAGATATAAATCGATAAGGCATTATTAAAGATACTTTTAAAATTTATACATATGTACAACAATACTTTTTATTAAATTTCCCATAACTGTTAAAATTTATACGGCTAGGTCATAATAATTTAATAATATTAATTTTATGATTTATTATATACCTGATATTTCTCGTAACATGCGTACGAGTAATAATTTTTCTCGTAACATGCGTATATGTAGATAACATTCAATTCTGATTTAATATTTATAATTTTATAGTAATCATTTGCATCTAGATTATTTGTACGAGTAATAATTGTAGGAGAAAAATAGTTTTGTTAATATATAATGCATTTTAAATATACGCATTTTAATGAAATATATACAATGATATATATACATATATATATATGTATATATGTGTGTGTATATATATATATATATATATATATACAATGATAAAATGTAAAATTTAATACTGGGTTAAAAGCTAATTATTTGAATATTTATATTGATGAAGATTAAAAAATTTATATCGATTTATTCTTTAATTATTTCTAGGTCTTCCTACAATAGAATGATAACCGTGATAATTTTAGGTAACATATTGACTGTTACGCTAAAATTTAATGATTATTCCAATGCGAATGACTGAAATTTTTGTCTCAGAAAACTTTTATTAAATTGATATTTTGATGTTATTGCATAAAGAAATTGTGCAATAATCAATTTGAATGAACGTAGCTATAACAGATCTGAATCTTTGTACCGCGTTGATGAGCAGCACCCGTTCCGTTCTTTAACCTGCCGTAGGCCGAAAAGTGGAACGAATGTTGCTTACCATCTCTCCTTCACTTGTAGGCATCGTACTGTAAAGAAATTCGAATCTGGTTCGGTTTATGACGCAGGTCTATGTATAGTCAGCGACGCTGACTCAGCGTGGCGCTATTTGAAGTTCATGCGCCCAGCGCATATATCACAAATATGTGATAGTGGCATATAACGTGTTATAGTTATAGTATTAGATTGTCAGTGCTAGACGACTGACGACGATGTTCTGTATACAGGATTCTTTTGTTTATTAAAATTTAAAAAAGTAACCACTCAGAAAGCTCACCTTCCCACCCCCTTCACACTGAGTGCAAAGGGTGAACGATCATCGATGACAGAATTTTCGAACAAGTCGAGAACTCGTGTCGTTCTCACGCTCAGGGAAGAGAGCTATCTCTCCTCATCATGGTTACATCAACTCCCATGTTAGGGAGGGAGAATGAGATCAACTCCTACAGAACTGATCCTGTGAAGTATGATCTTAAAATTTTACCGCTGGCTGGCTCAAGATATAACAAAGGTAGTGTCATTTTGATTATGAGAAAGTGATATTCTTCGTAGCCACCAAGTAGACTACAGAGGAATTAAATTTACAAGAGACTCTAAATCCAGACGGTATCGCCATCTAGAGATCGTCGATGTTACTTTATGCTCGGACTTATACTACTCGGACTTTATATACTATGGACTTCGGTTGGAATTGTTTAATTATTTCCTATTGTGATTTTTATAATGTTTTCTAGGAAAGACGAATCATTTCGATTAGAATTTGTTTCAAATAGTTCATGATATACATCAAGGATATTATCCGAATAGATTCTGATCGGAATTATTTTGTTATTCCTAAAAAAATACAATAGAAAACAATTGAATAATTTTGATTTGTAATCTATTTTATACAATTCTATAACTTACGCTCAGAATAAAATAGCAGTACATACATATAAAGTATTGTTAATTAAACAAGTTAAATTTGTTGTATAAAAAACTTTGTTTATTTTAATAATCTTCTCAATCAGAAATAATTAGTCGGATTGACATTGATGATTAATGGTTAATGTTCAATATTATTTGATATTTTATTATGGTTGATTTTATATAAAATATAACTTAATCAATAATTATATCTAATATATTATATATAATTATTTATTCTTAGTAATTATAAATATTTTTATATAATTTATATTGTGTTTTAGCTTTTCTATTTTGATTATACGATATATTTTATGCTTTTGCACCAATTCGATGTAAAGTTAAAAAAACAATCTCTAATAACAAAAATTTAGTAGAAATATTCGTAATAAAAACAATTATGATAAAGTTAAAGATAAGAAAAATATTAAATAGTATTTGACATCGATTATTTATCGATTCATTGGCGTCGAATCGACTAATTATCAACTATATAATAATTTCTAGCTGGGCTTAATTTCATGATAACATAATTATTAAAAAGTTCTAATTAAATTTTGGCTAAATAAGTAACTATTTGTCACTGTCCTAAATTTTATTATTATTTTTGGATTTTATTAGTAAGTCGTATAAATTGTTTGTATAATAATAATAATGAAAGAATTGGGAATGAATTTATAAAAAGCGATAAATTAAGAATTTATTAAAGAATAAATTATTTTATTAACGATTAGAAAAAGATAACGCACCACGAAAATAATACATAAATACGCAAATTTGATATAGAGATGATAATTAAAGGTACTATTCAAGAGAGATAATGTTGGAGAAAATATTAGTCAATTTACGCACGTCGTGTTCACCTCGCTTCATTAAAATCCAATTGCAATCCAGCTGATGATTTGCTTGAACATGATATCGACCATCAGTCCAAAGTATTGCTTTATCAGTAGTGACTATGGCTTCTCCAGCACTTCCATAAAATCCAGTAAGAAATTCTCTTCTCATATCATGTGGGTCCACAGCTTCGCTCTACACAAAAACAATTTGTTTTGTTAATAAAAAAATAATTGATATAAATCCATTTATATTAATAATTATGGCTATTAATATTTGTAGCAGTTTGAAAAGAAAACTTGCTCTCAATACTCAATACTTAATACTTAAAAATATGCTAAAGCTATCCGTAAAAAAAAATTATGCAAAAATTATTGCACAAAAAATTGCATATTTTTGTGCATGAATTTCTCCAGTTTTTACAGATTTTGTACAAAGTTTCCGCCTTCAGAATTTTTCTGCAAAATATTTTGCAGAATTTTTGCATAATTTTTTCCTACGAGTAATTTAACTTAAATCAATGTTCCCCAATTATTTTGCCATTGATAAAATTAAGAACAAGATGCACATATACGTAAGTTTCTAAAAAATGTTTGTTATTAGATATTTATCTAAAAATAATTTCTCTTATTTTGTTAAATCTTAAAATTAATGTGCAACATTTACATTGGGAAACATGGATTCGAAAGACTGTATACACACTGCACTCAAAATTAAATAAAACTTAAAAAATTTTAATAAAAATATGGAATGGCTGTTTAGCGTACCAGCCAAATCAATTAAATTGCAAAATGTTATTTTCTATACTAAGAGAAGCTTTCAATATGTTTTAACACGCGAATATACCTCTAAGGGGCCATCACGGCCATGAGAAATAAAGCTCACTGTCTGAAAATTTAAGCATAATGAGAGAAACAATATCAGCATAAATTGATTCAGATCAATAATGTGATCATATTGGTGTCGCTATCAATTGGCTAAATAATCGATGAAAATAATATTATATTAGGTTTAATCTTATACATATAATGCAAGTATTTAATAGCGAAATATTATAATACTACAATAGTGAAAACAATAACAATATAAATGTTATTAACCCTATAGGATCATGGATTTGAGAAACTGTCAGAAATTTGTACATTTTATCAAATCATAGAAACATTTTTAAAAAAGAATTATTTTATACATTAATTAATAATTTATACATTTAACTTTTGATGGTATGTTCCTCTTTTATATTGTCATGGAAAACAAAAAGTTTTACGAATTATAATAATTAGAATTGCATATGAAAATATCCGATATCCTGACTGACACACTGATATCTCGTTTGGCATTCTCGTAAGCAAAAAAAAGTGTAGCATACTAATAAGGTTAATGCATATCTTTGAACATTAATATCCTTTTTTTTTTAACATCTTATCAATTGTAATTAGTTATAACATGTATTTATGTATATTTTTCTAAATAAATGACTGTACAAATACTTTCTAGAGATGTTGATGTTTATGTAAGAATTACTTAATAACTTTTTTATATTTGTAAAAATATCAAAAATTAACGACGAACACGAACAGTGAACATGGTATTTAATAAAAAAATGTGTATTAAGTGTTAAATTATTCGTTTTTCGATAATAATTAAATGATCGCAATACATAATTTTGACAATATGTATGTCGACTTTTGTTATTTTAACAATAAATAAAAAATGTAAATCTAATTATATTAATATCCATCGATCGTTATATTCAATGCTTTTTGTATAACTAAAACCTGTCTACTAATAGAATGAAATATCAATTAATAATTTATCCGAATAAACTTTTGGACAGATAAGTTATAATCGTTAATGTCGCATGGATAGAATTAATTTTGTCAAAGGTATATAGAACTTACTTGATGCTCATCGTCCGAAGTGACGATGTAGCCATCAAGAGGTGGCCCTTGAACTGCCGCTACTCGAATCATCTCGGATCTCAATTGTCTCAGTCGAAGAGAACTGTCGTGTCGATTGATTGGTTGGTTCTCGACATAAGCGTTTGCTGGGCAGTATAATCTCTCAGCGCCATTATAATTATATTTCGGCTTCAGCAGTGTGTCGGTATCAGCTTTTGTTAATCCTGCAACAATCACGTTTCATTTTTTAACTGATAATTTTTAAAGAGTTTAAGTTAAAATTAAATTACAAAATGGGAAATAGATACGAGAACATAATAATAGAATAATAATAGAATAAAGGGAAATAAATACAATAATAAGAAAAAAAACAAAAGATGTAAAACAAATATAAATTTTGAGATATATGATAGCTATGCAACAAATAATAAATTTAAGTAACAAAACATTGCATAAAATAATGTCTGGACAATGAAATAAAAGTTTTAATATAATAATATACAATAGCAAATTTAAAGTAAAAAAAAATGAAATTGGAGGCGCCGGGTATCGATCCCGGTACCTCTCGCATGCTAAGCGAGCGCTCTACCATCTGAGCTACGCCCCCATGTGAAAGGACATTCCTAATTAGTTCTGATATATCGTATCCTGCACCTCAAATATATACATATGCATATAAAATGTATACATATATATGTATTATTATTAATAATATATATATTTTATTAATATAATATATATGTTATTATTATTAAATATTTTTACATTTATACATTTATACCTATATTTATGTTATATATATATCATATTATTTAATTTATATAATATTTACCTCAATAAAATAATATCACTATTTTATTAGAATTATTTGTAAAATATAAGAGTTTTATGAAATAAATTGTATTTAATAATTGTATAAATTATAAATTAAAATACATATTAAAAAAATTTTTTATAAGATTTCGTAAACGGATTAATTATTCCAGAAAAAATATGTGAGATGAATGATAAATAATGTTCTTTTAGATTTAATTAAAAAACAATTGTTTGATAACAGTCATTTTCAGATTGAAGACTCCAAAATAATTGCCATCTATATTATATTGCAACTTAACAAAATAAGGATTTATTGAAGATTTTAGGTTTATTAAGCATAAAGATTAAAGTATATGTTTCGTATTGCTTTAAATAAAAATATATATATTGACGCGTTGAGTAAAAACACACGGTTCTATAACAGATGATGTACAACGGACACGCCGCGTGTTTATCTTAGTTTAGTTTAAAACGAACCCGACTTAACTTGAATTCGGGAGATTTCGGGAAATCCCGTCACCTCCGCTTGTACATTTGATCAGGTGCGATCCTGCTCGAGGATTCGCGCCACAAGCACTCCTGTAAAAGACGTCGACTCGTTACGAACCTCCGTCCGACCTATCTTGAACTCAGATTTTAATAAAATTCAAGATAGTTGCACGGTAAGACAGTTTTTTATTTAATTGTCCGCACCACCATCTGCGCTCGTCTTCGTGATAATCAAACAGAGGCCAGTGCCTCGAATCGCGTCGCCCGTGGATCTCCAACACCCGAGATTTACACGCGAAAGAACAAACAATATAATTTCGTTAAAATTAAATAAGTATGAATAAGGATGTTTTTTCCCAATTACATATGTTTTTTAAAATGCATTTTATACACTCTAGAATTTATATGAAATTTTAAAGATAGAACTTTATTGAAAATTGTGCATGTTATGCATTTTATGTATATATGTATGTTTATTTTAATTTATTTATATATTGTATTTTTCTCTCTCTCTCTCTTTTTTATTTTTTATGTTTTGATGAAATGTATGTAAAATTATAAGTAGAGTTTTATCTTAAATTGTGTGAAGGAAATTATAAATCAGGGATTTACAAAAGATTTTATGTATTAAATACGATACTTAGAGCATTACATTGTGCAAAACAAAACAAAATAGAAACGTGTATTTCGAAAATATAATCAGGAATTAATGATAAAAATTTTAATTTAAAGCAATGCTGAAATTGCATAGACTAAAAAAATTGAATTGATAATCTATGAGAGAGACGATTATAAACACAATCTCTGACAAAATTGAAGAATTTTATTTTAATGTTTCAATTATATTTTATGATATATCGACACTTTTAGAGTCCTATGAATCTATATGATGGACGACGAACAATGTGAGATGACTCAAATTAACCTCGTTGATTGGAAATTTGTTTAGTTTCCACTACGTGCAATAGTACACGTCCCATGGGAATCCAGAGGGTGTGCTAAGTGGTGCTCGTATACCAGGAAAGCATATTGAACTTGGAGCTTGATTGACCCAAAACGCACGTTTTGATCGTTACGTGTATTGAACCTTCATCGGTGTCTCAAGCAGTATACAATCAATCGATTAAACACACCCATGCCTTTACTTTTTTCTTTCCTTTCTTTTTTTCTTCCTGCATCGTCGAATCTGTCTCCCCGCGCAAAATGCGTGAAAGAATACGTCGCGTTTTGCCGCTTGTGATAGAAGATCAATTTTCATAAATGAATATTGGGAAACGGATCGAATATAATTCGGATGATCATGTACACGAGTCTTCGCACATTTTATCATTAATGCATCGTAACCGGGTCAGCGTATTGTTTAATTTAATAATTTAACGTAAACATCAAGTAATATTAAATATATTACTAGGGAAGTAGGAGCGCGCAGTAGGAAAGTTTTACTCCGATGTAACCTTACAATTTTCAGCTCAGGTAATTTTCCCTGTAATTTTCCCGTGTGCTGTAAAGGTCACGTCGCTCACCCCTTTCACCCTATTGGGCGTTCACGAGAATCTTTTCTTATCCCTTACTTCTTCTAGTTGTCAAAGACATCAGAGAAAAGAAGTTTCATTGTGTTATACACAATAGATATTGTATATGGAGCTTATATTACGTTATCAATAATATAATTTTATTTAATAGGACAATTTTTTCCCATAAACTCATAATTATAAAAATAAAAAAGAGAAAAAATATTGTCTTATAAAATATTACATTGTATTATTACATTGTATCTTATTAGATAAGAAAGAAAGCAAACGATTTAAATTGAGATTTAACATGATATTTATGTGATAATCATAAATTTAATTAAAGCTATTTATAATTTTTTTTATAAATAGAAAAATGTTTTACAATTTTAATAATTAATTGTGTATTATATAATTGGTCAATTAAATGTAATGAATATAAATGCGTCCATATCTTTGTATTATTTTTCAATTTTTATAAGCTATGTCTATCTTTTTAAATAAATATAAATATATGTTTTTAACAGTTACATTTTTTACATGCTATGACAACTTCTCATAAAAGTCAGTATATATTTTCAATACATTTGTGTTATATTAATAATTTGAACTAATATTATTATATTTACCGAGGTTTGATTTATAAAAATACAAGTATTTATTCGTATAAGCGTAATATGTTTTATTTTTTTTGCTTCAGGCAAGTAAAGTATTTAAATAAGTATGTTATTAATATTATTTGCATATAATGCTATTTGCATATAAATAATTATTCTGCAACAAGTGCGGTGATTATTCTTGTAGTTTTAAATCTTATTTTGAAGGTACTTTTTTACTGTTGTCTTTATTGCCGATCAATAAAGACCTACGCCCAACAATATCAGGCTACTATGAATTTTTGGTTATTCTTGAACGTAGGGCAAAGTAGCTTTAAAGAATGACACTAAATGAACGGAGAATTGTGAAGTGCATTGCAAAAAATTAATTTTTTCTTAATTATATTCTTTATACATGTCAAAATAACTTTTTACAGAATAAAAAATAAAAAATAATATGTTTTATAATACATAATTTTTGTGTATTTTATTAGTCTTTAATTATAAAAATTCCCATAAAATTTATTAAATAACAAAAATATAAGTATTTTATTTTTATAAACGTCATATATCCTGATTTTATAGTTTCATATAATAAAAGTAAATACTTTTATTCTTTGAAGATACACAAGATATACGAACAGTAATTTTATTTGTACAATGTTACTGTAAGTAATTATTTAGTGTCAAGTAAAATATTTATCAATCGCTTTAAATCCAATTTCGAAGGTGCTCTTTTTGTTTTATCTTGGAGATGTCGATCGATGAGGGTCCCCTAAAGTAAATGATATCAGGCTATCATGAATCTCTGGAGATTCTTGAACGCGCTGGGCAAGGTAGCTTCGAGCAATGATATCTAGCGGACCGCGGAGAATTAATGCCGGGAAAGTGCATGACAAAAAAAAAAAATTTTTTTTTGTAGGATACCACGGAGGAGTGAATTTGGAGAGACAAAACGATTCGCTTTCTTAGTTGATACCACGTTGCCGCTGTCGATCTACCATTTGTTCACCACTCACTTTCGTGCTTCAAACCGATCCGGCTAGTAGCATGGCGAAGAGTTAATGCGGTCCATTGCCTATGCGACTCTGACGTGGCGCAATGATTGTTACTTATAACATTTCGAGTACACGTCTTTAACTTTTATATCAATTCATTAGGTCAACGCGTTTAATGTTAGATGTTATTATAAATGTAAAATTATTATTACTTAATAGAAATACAACTATATAAATAAATAATAAAACATATAATAAATTTAGTAATTTTTAATATATCTGCAGTCAAATATATGTATATTTCACAGATTGATTATGTCTGAGATTTAATTAGTCAATTATTAATGCGTTTATAAATTATTTAATACTTACAATTGTAGTAACAATATTAATTACTTTTTTACGATAATGCAAACTGGATTCCTAAATAAAAATTATTATTGATATTCCGTTTCTTTTAAGCGATTTTAACATTCTGCGATAAATCTTCATTGTGAATAGCGCGCGCAATATCAAATGACAGGGGGAAGAGAAATGATCAAGATTCTGACGGACTGGATTGTTTCTTGAGATGATCTTTAGCATGTACCGAACAGGCTCGCATGATCCGCAGAAACCTGTTGTGATTTCATCTCGCCTGTGGACCAGTTTGTCGCTCCACAGTCTCTTTCTTTCTTATATCGCTACTCCCCTAGTAAGCAAAATGTTAGCAGTGCTGTTAGCAGTATGCTAGCAGTTTGGCAACGGATATTTGATTAGAATATTGCGACGATATCACTGTATATGTATATTTTAAACTCTCGCTATGTTGAGAGAGTAAACTTCTCTCTACAGACCTGCAAACATAATGTGATAATCAACTGGCGGTCAAAATCAAACATATTATCTAAAATAGTTTAAGGAAATTAATGGCAGAAATGCATCATGTTATTTTATAATTGTCAATAAGAAGTTTATTAATAATGAGATGACAAATAAAAGATATATAGATATGTATTTCTATAAAATATTAAAGTAATTTGTATCAACATGAAACCTGTAGAGCAAAAGAAATAATTAAGTAATTCCACAATGAATTAAACGTAATATTAAAATGTGTATTTATGTACAACAATAATAGCAATAATATACAATGGCAATATTTATTTTCTTAACGCCTATTGCTGATAAAATTATAATTTTATTTAAATAATTTTATACACAAAGTTGTAAGAAAAGACTAAAAGCTTGACTTACAGTACGGTAGAAATATATACTTATACAAGTATAAATTTTATTCACAAATGTAATTTGATATAAATGTGATATTATCCATTTTTTAAACTACTTATAAACGTTTTCTAATTTTTTATATAATTTGCTATTTCTAATAAATTTATAATTAATAAAACTAAAAAGAATTTTTAATTTTCCTGAAAAAATTTGATATATAATATAATATAATATAATATAATATAATATAATATATATAAGTAGATTATTATTCTCTCTTTTTCTTTGAGAAAAAAATTGTGATAAAAATTGTCTCTTTAAAAGAAACTATCTATTTATCTGCTATAAAAGCATAAGGAGCTAACACAGACGACGAATCTGCGAACTAGTTACGCGATGTCTCGAGATGATCTTCAGTATCTATTGATCAGGATTACATAGGCTGCAAGAAGTTCAACGATTTACGATATTTGCATCTCTAACAGTTGTGTCAGTTTAGACATTCAATCAATCTCTTCTCATCCGTCCTCTCTTCTTATTAGCGATCTTTATCTCTTCTGGGTTTTCTAGTAATCTTGAGTGTCTCAATGTAATTCGCTTTTGTGAGACGTTCCTGTTCTATCTCACGTCATTGATTCATCAAATTTTCATGATCTCCAAGTGGGTAAAATCAGATCAGAGATTCATGTAGTCTAGAAAGTGTGAGTGTTGAAAAAGACGGAAAGTCGAAAAGGTTAAACGTTCCCTTTATTTAACTATCAGGGGTTCATCTTTAGAGGTTGTATGATACGACTTCGATTTGGGATGGCTCGAGGCTTTTTGCAACAGGGTAGTAGAAGCAGGGTTGGCGTTTGTACGAGGGTAATTCTATTCTATTAATTTTTTTACATGACAAACTTTATTATGCAATTTATATGTATACAAGAAACTTGAAAGTTGAAATGCGAAAATATCGAGTTTCCTTAACAGCGAGCGAAATATAAATGGAATATTTTTAATAACGGTTACGCGTATAAAAAAATACGAAAAATTCTCATTATGTAGTAGTAGTGATGACGATAAATTTGAATTATCTTGAAGCTGAAAATCAATGTCAACGCATGTTAACATTTTTATTTCAGCGATAGGCATATCAAATATCATTAAAAAGTCTTAAAGTTTTTTTTCTCAGAAATTGAGATGTCTTTTTTAGATAAATGTAATATTATAAATAACGAATAAAATAAAAATTAAGTCTAGTAAATCAAATTTAATTTGATTCAATGGATTTTGATGCATTTCGCAGTTACAAAGAGTATGATTAATTAATTAAATTCTTGTTCTTATCTTACATTTCTTTTCTTATCTTTCGAAGTACAAAAGCGCATTAATCGACTTGTTATGGTGTTTTAATTGAAAGAGAAATGCAGAGACAATGCATAATGTTATCATAAGGATATCGATATGTGTAAACCATTTGTAGCTTTCGTTGCTACAAACGGGGGAAATAGAAAGAGAAGGGGAGAACCAAATACCCCATTTGTGGCGCGCATACGCATTCGCGTATCTGTTCACGCCACCCCCATCGTGCTTTCCACGTAGCTGCATCCATCGCACGTGTTTGATGCACACGGATGTATACATGTATGTATGTACATACATATGAATGCGACGACAAGAGCGACGAGAACGGGCTGCGCGCTGGCGCCGTCAGGCGTCATCGGCGGAGATCGATAACCCGGGGGAATTGGTGTGCGTGTGCACACCGGTCGACGGCGGGGGAGGAGGGGATGAAAGGGCGGACGGGAAAAGAATGGCGGAAAAAGGAAGACGGAGATGAACGGTAAAAAGACATCATAAATCGCTCCCGGCCGTATCCCCGCGTCCGACCGTCCCCGCCCTCCTTCTCCACCGCCGCCTGGTCCACCGACCGAGTCGTTACTCTCTTCCACCCTACGGAATTCGAACGGTTTCCCGCCACCAACCACCTCGCGCGCTATACGGCCCTGGCCGTAGTGAGATGGTCGCCTGCTTAAGTGGCTCACTACGAGCTGCCGTCAAGGCCGCAGACCTCGTCTCCAGGCGTTTGCTGGCCAAAAGTCGTGCCGCGAAAAAGATGCGTCGCAGGTCCCAGGTTTTTAGCGGCTCCTTCCGACGGACGAAGCGTCGCCGGTGCCCGCCACCTTGCCAGGGTAGCATCCCGCGACGGAGGTGCATCCCTATCGGGATACCGCGAATGCGCACTCGGGGTGAAGGGGTTTAGCACCCGGGGTGCGCATGCAACCGGAGGTTGTCGCCGCGTTGCGACGCAATGGCGCTGATCCGCTGCAATGGATGCGCGCGGAATTAGAGGAAGCCGATTGGTCGCTTCCGTCGGCGCGTGCGGCCTTGATAAATAATATGATGACACGTGTCGGTGGCACGTGTTCGCAGGCGATATTATCTATAATGAAAGTCTCGAGTTCTCGATGTTCTAATTGATGTTAAACGTCCAGTAAATGGAAATAATTTGGTTATTTCTTGATTAACTAACAATCCATATATGATAAGTAAAATTAATTATATATATTTTCCTTTGTTTTGACTTTATATGATTTAATTTTTTAAATGTTTTATTTTTTTTTTAAGCAAAGTATGATTTATTTTGATAATATGTTATATGTAGTTGCGTGTAAATGTAAATGAGGAAAAGAAATGATGACGATAATGCAGTCAATGGAAATAAAAAGAAATATAAATCAAAGAAAAATTTACTGCTAGACTGATATAACATAAAATATAACATAAAAAACACAGAAATAATAAGAATATGACAGTAAAGTTACGTTGACCTAATAAATAATTTCTTATCTAAAAGAAATAAAAAGAAATGTCATTTTTCGATAGGAGTAAATCTTGGTGTTTAATAATATTTTCATATCAATTATTAATATTAATATATTTTTTAGTTCTATAATAAATTAAAGTTTGATGAATATGTAAATTACAGCAGCTGCTTTTGATACATAATTGTGATATTGTGAAAAGAAGAAGATCGTTAAGATTGTCACGAACAATTGTGACTAACGCTCGACTGATGCATTTATATCCATGTGATTAGTGGGAAATCATCGCGGCACCGACGCCGTCGTTGACGAACAAAACAACGTGGTGGTGACTCGACTAGAGACAAATCAAAACAAGTGAACAACGAGTGAACGGGAATATCGAATCGGAATAGGAATTCCCGATTGGCGTGCGGAGCGGGATGGCATACGGAGTTAGAGGTGACATTTCCCGTTCTGTGACCGCGGAGCAGTCACTGCTCGCTACCGCGACGATAGTGACAGGCGGGGATCGATAAATTGAGCACGCAGGCCAAGTCTCGCCGTGGCGCGGTCCGATGGGAACTCGACCGGAAACGGAATAGGCCGCCATCAGGCGACGGTAGGTTTAGGCATCTCGGTTCTCGATGGTGCCCCTCGCGTGGGACTCGCGAGGGTAGACACATGTAGGAGCACATGTCGTAAACGAGTCGCAGACGCACTCGAATTTCTTTTCCGCCGTGACCGACGATCGGCGGAAATGCTTTGTATTTATTGGAAAACAAGGGCGGTTCGGTAGCAGGGTAACACGAGGGTACAGGGAGTAATTTTCAAGCATCGCCCCCGTAAGGGGGGTAGTGCATTTGACGCAGTCAGTTGGTAACCGAAACGCTATGGCGCGCAGTCATCGGCATCAAGGGGATTGTTTCGTTGCACTGGACGATCTCAGGCCACCTCGACAGATGTTCGCGACACCCAGAAGTACTTCCAGCTGGAACTACTCGGCGAAACCGTTTTACATTGCCACGTTACATTTCTAATTACAATAATTGAATTGAACGTAATATGTTATCAAGAGACTATAATTTGTTATTCTACCGCTATCGTATTTAAACGTCTAAGTTTCAACCATAAATTTCAGCCTTTAATTTAATTTTCTTTACTCATCTTCTTCTTTTAAAAAATTTTACATGTATGTAATATGTACTCGATTTAATTTAAGTGAGGAAATATTAAAAAATGCAGTATTTATATAAGCAACAATTTATTTGTTCTTTAATACATTTATGTGCAAAACAATATTGATAAAATATTATATTTTTAATTATATTAATAAAATTGTTTTACTTCCAATAACCTAACTTCCATAAACCTAATGTATATTGCAAAATTATTATTTTATTAATATTTTAAAAGATATTATTGAAGTGTATAAATTTATTCAATTTTTAATATATTTTTTATAATTCAAAATATTTTCTTTTATTATATTTTTAATTATATTAATAAAATATTATTATAAATAATAATATATTTATAATTTAAATAAACTTATTTGCAATTTTATTTTCGCGAGCGATTATATTGTATATAAAGGTCGCATAAAAAGAAAATTTTAATAGCGTGACTGTTATTATAAATTCATTGAAAATTAAGCGGTATTTATTTTACATTTTGTAATTATTCCAAAATGTGCGTATAGTTCTAAGAAGAATCATAAAGAGTAACGTATAATCCAACAGATTCAGGACAGTAAACAATGCGATTACCGTTGTAATATCGCAAACTCAATTTTATCAAGGAGATTAAACACGACGCGACAGTGAGGAGGTGGTCTGCGCTTGTTACCGCGATATTAGAGGAGTATCAACATTGCGGGAGTCTATGTCGACTTGATCCACCGAGTTGAGAGAATTGGTAACTAACTTGGGCTACGATTTAGCAAACGCCGAAGATGCGCAGGCGGAATTCGTTGTGGAAACCACGTGGAAAACCTGGCCAAACCGAGATGAAGTCATTCATAGAAAGAAATGGGTTAGAACAGACGAGACACTCGAGTATTAGGAGTGTAGGAAGATAGTATTGGTTTCTGGCTCGTTGGTAGGTTTGTCGGTGTATGTAATTGCCGTATGTAATTGCAACAATATAATGTTGTTCATAAAAATATTTCGCATTTTCTCTGTGTTGATGAGTGAAATGTGTTGGCAAAGGTAACGAGCCGATACTGATAAAAATATTCCATAACTTTTATTTATTCTTTTTCCTATTTATATAATAATGTATCTTTATATGGTAATGCAGATGCAACAAATTGACAATATTTGTAAAAAATAACTTCTTAAATGATAAAAGAGAATATACGTAAGATTTATTAAATCACGTATAAAAGTTGTATTTGCAAGATATTTAAAAATAGTTTTGTTACTTTATGAGTATCGTTATTTGTATGTAATTATAAAATAACAATATTATAGTGTTTCTTTTAAATTTGCAAATTGCAAGACAGATAGAACAACGAAATAACCTTCAATCGAGAAAAGGAGTTGTCTTGCAAAATTGTGAACGAAACTCATGCGAATCGCGTCCGTGCGCGATCGTTAAAATGTTTTTTAATTGCTGTTACAACGTATGAGAGATTGCAACAATTTGCTGTAAACAAGCGATAGTTTGCAATTACACAGGAAAACAGAAGCTGCAACGAAGGCGTATTGGCGAAAAGCCGGTTGCGTTACATTTGTAAACGGAACTCGGCGCGCAACATAGTAACCTGGTACACGATGCGACATTTTGTGTTAAAAAAACGCGACCTCCGGCCATCGCGTGAATTTCCATATGATGTCGGCTTGCAAGTTAAGTCATCGGCTCGCAAACAACCGTATTCATGTCGCGATGTAAGTGTCCACGATAAAATCACCTTGAAGTTAAATGAACTATAACACTATCTCATTTGTTCATTATATCTATCTTTCTTTTGTTAAATTGTGCAAAGTTTTCAATTTTTAATTGTTTGCGACTTGTAAACATTTATCGCGATTGAAGAAATCTTGATTGCAATCAAAGAATCTGCTATTAAAACTAAGCAGATTCTTGCAGCAAGGGTTGGTTAAAATATAAAGTTATTATTCAAAATTAGCAATATTTATACTACTTTTTATACTTAAGAAAAATTTATTTTTCTTAATGCGAATATATACTCGTATTGATGTTTTCTTACATTTCATGCTTTTTCAATATTATGTCTTTTCATGACGTCACTGTCATATGGAGAATTATAGATTAATTAGATGACGAGGGAATTATCGATTGATATCTACAGGTGGGTAAGCGTCAATTCGCGTATACTAAAACATATTCTGGCACTTCTCTAAATTCGCAATGCATTTACGTTGCACGAATGCATCGGTACGAGTCATTCATCTTACTCTCTCTGACGAGCTAACCATTTTTTGTTTACAGATATTGGATAAGTGACAGCGCGACGTAGCAGGGCCGTATGAAAGCACAGGGAGATCGCGTCCTACAGAAGGAGGAGCGTGCTCCAATGTCGTTTGTGCACGAGCGCGAGTGGGGACATTAATTAGGGTGGAACAATAGAGAACGAGAATTTTTACCAGGGTCGCATAGCGCATAGGAGGTCGAGGTGTGGGAGTAGTATCGTCGTTGACTCTGGGCCCCAGTGAAACCGTTGAGTCTCGGTGAGAGAAACGTATCTCGTTTCTTTCATATAAAAAGAAAAAATTATAAAAGAAACACACTGAGATTTATACCAAATTTGATACAATTGATCGTTCCTATTTCTTTTTATTTAAGCTAAAAATACATTCGTGAGTACGTTTGCATAATCTTTGTGCAAGACACTTAATTTCTGTCGCAACGAATTTTGACGACGAATTCTTTGATAAATCTAGAGCAGATTTTTCTTTATAATATATATTTTTAAATTTTCCTTATTGAATATGATAAAAAGATCTTATATAACTAATTATCAAATGACTACATTTCTAATAATTATAGAGAATTAACAGTAGATAGACATATATATGTATTCGCAGGATTCTTTCACGATTGATTTTCAAAGTCAACACGAGAATTTAATAGCGAGAATATAATAAAACTTGGCAAGCGGGAAAATATGACGGTAATATACATTATATAAGATTTACAAGTGTTTGTGCGGGTTAATAACATGTGTTCGACGCACAAGACTACTCGCGTGATTTATCGGCTCATTCGCTAGACGTTTGTACACTGAGACTCCTAATAGTAATTTACGTAAGCACAATTACGTAACGTCTGCACATTGTAGCTTGCTCGCCCACCCAAAGTCTGTGTCATGCGAAATGTTGCTTAATACACAATTTGTCGATCTTTTTGTAACGATTGCGCTGTTCTTTGATATTTCTACAAATGATCCATTCTACAAATCTCATGTTTCACGTGAGAATCAAGGAAAAACAAGAGAAAATGAACTTTAGTCTTTTACAAAAATAGAATATGGCCCTAATATTATTTATATCAACTCAAAGATATTTCGAGAATTCAGTTCTGTTACAAATTTCAGTTTTACTACGTAGTCTCTTCGGAAGACGAAACGCTACTAATAAATATATTATATCTCATTCGAGAGTGTTTTAGATATTTGAAAGTGCGAGTGCTTTTACAAGACCATCAATGAAGACCGGCAATGCACAATCAGTAAGATAAAATATAACAAATAATTTAAATATATGTTTTATTTCCTTGTAAGTCAATTTAGGAGGTGTGTTTCAGGCTGCTTTGTTTTATGGGCAAGGACATCAGTATAAAAGGTATAAAGGGCCTGGGGGACGATGCGTGGCCTTACCAAGGCATCAGCCCCTATAGGGAGTGTTCGAAGGGCCCGAGGATTCCTCCTCGTTGTATGCAGCGGCGGGCATCGCGCATGCATACCATGGCGATCGCGTACGTAGGCACGTACGCACGCACGCACGCACGCAGGCAGGCACGCGCGTTCCCCCATAGGCCTGAACACACTCGCGCGAAAACTGCTTCGCTTTACGCACTACTGCGCGTACATCGGCTATCGGGGAAGCATGATCTTCGCCTTGCTCCTTTAGCTCCTCCTTTACTCCTTTTTGGACCGAGGCCGAAGCCTGACTGCGGTCCAACTGTGCACGGGACGCATAAACAACCAGCATCCTCGAGAGGCGCTTTGCGCGCGTAGTCGGCGCACACGGAATCCGAAGCGCTGAGAGCGGTGGAGGTAACATCTTCGCAGTACCTTATTCGCAATACTTTTATACTGAATCTGGGAATGTAACATATACTCGAGATAAACCTAGAATAAATATAACGACAGAATTATCTATAGCCAGCCATTATCCAGATAGAGAAATTGAAATTATTTATTTGAATTCGAGAATTTTTTTTCTACTTACTTTTAATGCATTTACTCGTTTCTGAATTAAATCTCTACATCATGAAATTAGTTCAGTTTTTGAATATTATATTGGGTATTACATGACTCTAAGAAAGTGATTAATATTAATTTAGTTTTAATATTAACTTCTAGATATATCAAAGAAATTTGCTTTAAACAGTTTATTAATATAAAAAAGGTTTTGCTTGTAGTTTGTTGCTGTTATTACAGCAACGCACTTCTGCCCGGAGGACTGCGCGGTGTCTACGCTATATTCGCGGTTTTATATGCGCTACCACTGCGCGTGCCAGACGTATTACGTCACCGTATGCACACACGCATTATTAGGGTTGCAGGATGTGTCACGTTTCCTTCCACAGCACCTGATTCATGCACATATGTATGTACGTGGATACGCGCGACTTCGCTCGTTCGTGCGGCGGTACGTCGCATCGTGTCGCGCGCGTCACAGGCACGTTCGTAATAATAATACTTGGTAAATGCTGAAGAGCGCTGAACAAAGAAAAAACATGCGGAGCAACAGGAGAACACGAGGAGCGAGGGGTTGAACGACATAGGCCTATATACGCAGGTTTCTTTCGTTGACCCTATTAGGGGATAGTGGGTCAACTTTTTCGGGGGTTGAAATGTGTTTCTATACATGTACGACATATGGCGACGCAAAAAGTTGCCAAGTAAAGTCGATTGTAACGTTTCTGTTAAATTGTACTTCTTCTTTTACATTTAATAAGAGCCTGGTAAAATTTCAACAATTTTTTATTATGTAAAAATTGAAACAATGTAATTGTATTTTGAACATTTAGTATTCAAAAATTTACTTAGTTTTATCCTTTTCCTTATTTATTGGTCATTCTTATTACTTTGCTTGTAATTTACATGGATGTCCATTCAATTTAAATTTAAGCTCATTTTATATCAAATTGTTTTTTAAATATTATTTTATAATTTTAAACTATATTCTCTTATAAAAATGTAATATTGAGTTGTATTAAATTGACCAGCAATTAATACTTATTTTATGTATTAAAAGTATTGCTGTTAGTACTGTTGTTAGTTACTTTAAAATAAATCTTTAAAATAAGTTACTTTAAATTACTGGCCAATTCAATTTTGCCCAGTATTATTGGTTAGTAATTATTATTTATTTTGAGCATTAAAAGTACTAACATTAAAAATGCTTTTAATACTTAACATAAGTACTAATTACTGTACAATTTAATACTGCTCAGTATTACATTTTTATAAAAATATTCAATTGTAAATAAATTAATAAAGAAGAAATAACATGTAAATATAAGTTGCATTGAATAGTATCGATGCATGTATAAGGGAACCAGAATAATAAAATTAGATTGCGATTGAACTTTCCACTCGGTAGCTATTTTCTGCAATAGTAAGTTTATTTTAAAAGAATAATTTAAAATAAACTTTGAAATTAAAGTAACATTATCGTTTTTAAAATAAAGAATACGAAGTTAATATTCTCATAGTGTTATATCAGTATGTACTAATAACAAATATAACCGACAGTTAAATTTAAATATTTAATAAATTTGTTTTAAAAAAACGCTATATATATATATAATAGATAAACATGGATAATTTATGTAATAAATGTCTGTAAATCTGATGGTCTAGTAATAAGATTCGAACATCGGAATCGAAGCGCGAGGAAAATCAGCATAGAAACTATACACAGATGTGACACATACGCGCGAATAGCCAACACAAACACAATAACGCACCGAACGTTTCAGTTGTGTATATGCAGATTAGAAAGGCGGATTAGAAGTAGCGCGTAGACCGTGAACCAGCATCAGTTTATCTGGCACGCATTGGTAAATCACGGTTTAGAATCAACCGGGGAACAGACTAGTCGAGAAGGTGGCTAGAGGAGCTAAGCGAGCTTAGGCCAGCGCGGTAGAATGTCTAAATGCTATACCTGCCGCGACGCGAAGTGACGTAACGCAACGAGTCTTTGTATATGGACAGGGGCCTCTTTCTTCATCTCTTTCTCTCCCTCAAGGAGAGAGTTAACGGTGCGACTAATAAGTTCTGCTATCGTTCATTTTGCGGAAAATGAATTAGTTACTGCCTGATTTTTTATATTTAGAAAATTTAATACAAAACTGTGTGTGTGTGTGTGTGTGTGTGTGTGTGTGTGTGTGTGTATGATTTAATATAGTATTAAAGTATAGAAAATAATAATAGATTTCAAAGATTGGATAAGAAATTATATATATGAAAAAAGTAAGACAAATAATATGGCAGTTTTATTTTTGTATGTGCTGTTATAGCAACTACAAGATTTATATTAAAAAAGAACAATATTTATAAGGAATTCTAAGCATGATTACTTATGACATTTAAAAATTTGATATTTAAGTTTTTATTTATTATAATTAAAGTTTGAAAAGTTTGGTAGTTATATATTTTTAAATTTATCATGTATTAATTTAAATCAAACATTGCTCTACTACAATTAATATTAATATCTTCAGATTTATATATAAAAAAAATTAATTTCTGGATTTTTTTTTCTTTTTTTTTTACAATTTATAAGAAAAATAACTTTCATGAACACACACACACACACAAAGTAGGTATTTTTATTTTTGTTCAATTTAGAACGTGTATTGTATCTGTTCAGAGAAAACCTCAACTTACAACTAAAAAATTTCATCTTTAAGTTACTAAAAAAAAAATAAGTAAAATTAATATACATTTAATTTATCTAAGTAAATCCTGTAAAATTTATTATTTAAAGTTAAAAAAGTGGGTTAAAGTACTGTTGTGCTTTAAATAATAACAAAATATTATAAGTGCAATTTTGTAGAATGTTGAATATCGATTTTGGTACCTAAGTAAACTTTCGTTATATGAGCGCTCCATCATTTCAGTTTCTCCGTCGAGAAATAATATCTTTGGGATGTTATGAAACCTTGGATCAATACGTATAATTATTATTATAAATTAGGGCTATTAAAATAAATATATAAGATAAAGTAATTTAATTGTACTATTATATCATTACAAATGGTATAATTGTAATATGCAGTATATTAATTTTATTAATTAACAATATAGAAAGAACAATTCTGCTAAATTATTTAAAAACTTAACTAAATATAAGTCTGAAAATAATTTTTATTAGATTATTAAAATAATTATGTGTAGGACGTAAACTACTAGATTGCTAGAATGTCAAAATGTTTTTACAGCGTTGTTCATTACGTGGACGATCTACATAATTATTTTGATAATCCAATTATTTTTAGTTCTGTATATAATTAAATTTTTGAGGTACTGTAACAAAATCGTTCTTTCTCTATAATATGTATGGTTCATTTTTCTATCTTTATTGTGCTATACATTTTTAATATTAGTTATAGTTATCGATATATAAATAATGAATATATTGGTAATAATAATTCAAGTATGTTAATTTTATATTTGCATTAAATATTAAATACGCATTTAAGAATGTATATGTATAAAAAATATATAGGAAGACCAAGTTGTATTATTTGTATAATTTCCTGAAAATTTTTTCAAAGTTTTTAAACAAAAAATTGGTATTTTATTGATAAATTTTATAAAAAGTTAACATTTTATATTAATAATGATTATTTCATATCCAAGTAACATATGGTTGTCACACTTAAATGAATATTACGTAATTTTGATTTCTTATTGTGACAATTGTTATTTAGATTAAGATAAATTTTCTATTTAATTAAAAAAAAATTTGATTAAAATATTAATTAATATTTTTGTTGATAAATAAAAAGTGAAAAAAAGAAAAAGAGAAGAAAACCCATAAATTAATTTTTTGTTGGATTAATAGATTATACTATGTATAATAGAACAATATTTGATTTCAATTAATTTAGCATACATTATGCAACTATTAACTATTTTTAAACCTTTGTTATAATAAATAAGAACTTATGCATTAAAATAAAATAAAGTTATAAATATACATATAAAATATTTTAAAATGTTTCAAACATCCAAGTTTATAAACTAGCATATTTGATTTTTTGAATGTTAAAATTTGATTATTAAAATAATCTGAATCTTGATCTAAATAACCGGAATAATAGTTATTTTAAATAACGCAGGTATATTATATTATTCAAATATTTATAAACTTATTTCTAATGTATTTAAATAATATGTGATTGTCAGTTTTTAATATTTTAAAATTCACATTTAAAATTTTATCAAACAAGTTTAAAATTAATTATAAAATCTCTAAAGAAACATGGAAAATGAAGTATAATAGATTTTCTTATTCCTTAATATTTTATCATATATATACATAACAATTATACATAATATTAATCACTAGCACGACTTTCGTCATTGTAAAGTTATTAAAACATGTATTTGATATAGAATTTGGTGTAATATTCTTTAATTATTCTATATATTACAAACGAAGAATGGATCAGGGGAGGAAACGGAAACGGAAGAAGAGGAAGCCGTTTGATCAGGTTCGCAGCGCTCGTTGATTTCGCATTGATCGCCGATAGTCGATGTCACCGTTTCGTGGCGTACGCGTTTGGCGGCACGTCCTGCGATAACCATAAGCACATCCGACAGATGTGGATACGCTCATTCATTGGAATTTGAGCGAGATAGCACTACGGAACGAAAAGAGACAAAAGTACCGTTGCGATTGCGAGAAACGGAGACGAGGAAAGCCGAAAGGAGGGAGAGAGTGAGAGGTCCTGCCAACCTCCATCGCAGTATGGTAGCCTGCTACATCAGGCAGCCTCTTTTCCGATAATTTGCCACTCATTAACATAAAACTGGACCACATGACGAATGGAGATAAACTGTCAAACGGCAGAAAATGCGTTAATGAGAAGGACAAATACCTCATCTTCTTATTCTCGGACGAAGAAGATCTAAACGTTTCTGTATTCTGCGCACTGTGTATGTGTAAAGGAAAATATATAAAATTATATGAAAAGAACAAATTTTACAATTTATATAAAAAATGTATGTGTTTCTATCACAAATCGTACGATTTTTATTATTTATTGTTTAGATAACAATTTTACATGCTTTTCTTACAGTGTGTTGCGAGTAAAACGGTAATTAGTAATGTTATAATAAATATCCAAATAATTAACAAGTCTACAATTTACAAAGCCACTATGCATTAGTCACAAAATTAATAATCACAAATGAAATTAATTTAAAAAGTCTCTCAATAAATAAAACAAGTTATGATCAGTTTCTGTGGCACTGTACGTTTGCTTTTATTTATCAATATTGATCAAGTTATCTTTCGTTTCTTTTTATAAAAAAAAAAATACATTAATATAATTTATAAATTATATGATATAAATTAATTATGGGGCGCCAATGTGTCTTGAATCTTTATGGTTCAAAATCCATTGATCTGATTTTACTGCACTTTTCTTATAAATATGAACGTAAATGACTATTTATCACGATTATTCCGAATAATTTATTCACTTTTAAAGTTGGAATTAAAATAAAACGTTGTATTTGAAATAAGGTATGAATAAACCTCATTTGTCAACGCATTAATTTTTGAAGGGTGACTGCAATGAATATGTAGAAAAAGACGTTAAACGTAATTACTCATTAGTATTGCCTAATGAGCCTCATTATCAGTCCCTGAGATCAAATATGAATAACTTTTGCGATTAAACAATGGTAGGTAAATTCAGATAATAACTATTTATTGAAACATTTTTTGCATGATGTACTCATAAAGATTAATTTATAAAGAAGATATAAAAAATTTCTTTAGTGATGTTTGCATTCAAATATATTTTGTGCTTAACAAATTTTTGCATGATTACAAGAAATACTCAAAAGACTACACGATAATTCTTTTGATATAATTATCTTAAAATATATTAATTTATTTATTTATTAATTTTCGCAATTAACAATGTGAAGATGTTATATGTAAATAACAATTTGTTAATAATAACTATGTTACACAATCCGAAATGTAAAGAATTATGATACCGCATTGAGTATTACAAAATATTCTTGCGCAGTATAGCAAAATAAGATATTGCTCACTTTTCTGATAGCATGGAAAAAAATGTTTTATATAAAAATATATATAAATTTATATAAAATATGTCCATATATGTTTATATTAGTTTCTATCTTTTAGTATGACTATTATTTTTTTATATCAAACAGAAATTTTACAAAAAAAAAGAAACTAATATAAACATATATGGACATATTTTATATATATTTATATATAATATTATATAAAACATTTTTCCAAGAGTTTAAAATTGGTTCGATTATGTGTAAACAAAATCTTAGTTTAAATCTAAAATAAGTGCTAAATAATCTATATAAAAAATGTAAATGTTTGTTCCTCATTTAAGATCTCCGTAAGTTTTTCACTGATTGCTTTGAAATTTTGACACAATGTTGCATTTGTAACCGGGAGCGTTCTTATGGGGTCTGATTTTGGAAATACTGTGTGTTTAAAAAATGATGGCCATAATTAAATTTTAAACAATATTTTAAAAATAATATTTTTTTGTAATTTTAACACAACGTTGTATTGAATTTAGTTAGAAGTACGCGAATAAATGAATATTAGATTTATTAAAGACAGATAAATGCTTAAATAATAAGTAAATAAGTAAACAATAAATTTAAATAATAAGGAATTTGAGAAAAAGGACAAATACAGGATATTAAAAAAGGTAAAATTAAACACTAATTTCGAAATAATTATAGATATGAAAATAATTATTTTAAATTAAATCATTTTAAATTAAATAATTTTGAAATAATTATATTGACCGGGAGAGACGGGGAGAGACGGGGAGAGACGAGGAGAGACCGGGAGAGACCGGGAGAGACGGGGAGAGACCAGGAGAGATCGGGAGAGACCGGGAGAGACGGGGAGAGACCAGAAGAGACGGGGAGAGATCGAGAGAGACGGGGAGAGACCGGGAGAGACGGGGAGAGACGGGGAGAGACGGGGAGAGACCGGGAGAGACCGGGAGAGACGAAGAATGTTTCTATTGTGTTTAAATTAAGGTAATAAGAAAAATGAAGATAGCTGTTATTTTATTGAAAAAAAGGAACTTATTTAAAACAGTCTTTTGAATGGATTTCTAAATCCATGGCAGTTTTTAGAAAAAAATAACAAAATATTGATTCATAAAATTAATTAATAATAAATTAAATACATACACTCTAATTCAAAATGCTTAATTAAAGAAAATAGGTATTTAAAAAAAAATTTGGTTTTTTAAATTTAAATTATTTCAAAGTTTTAATAAAATAAGATTTATATTACATTATAATAAAAATATAAAACAATAAATAAAAACAAATTAATTGAATACAGTGCCAAAGGCAATAAATAAATAAAGTAAGTTAGAAGTACGTAAATAAATGAATATTAGATTTATTAAAGATAGATAAATGCTTATTCAAAAATAAAATAAAAAGAGCAACAGTAAAGCAAAGCTCGTGAAAGTTAAACAACAAAAGCAAAGAAAATTTAAAAAAAACGTAGCATAAGAATAGAGAGCCACAGTAACGCGTGGCAGGGCATAGCTATAGTTTTTAAAATAAAAAGCAAAATTGACTTTTAAAAAAATAAATGAATTTAGAGAACAGTTACCTCTTGACAATAATTGGACATATGATTATCGTAGTTCTGACGTATTATGACGTATTGTGACGTATTTCAACGCGAGTGTAAAAATTAAAAGGATGCGTTTAGAAGATATAATATCGTCGAGTAAATTGTTAACAAGATTTTGCCTTTAATTCTTTGCGCTGGAGGCTAAGGGCCAATTCCACCAATCACGATTAGATGAACCGACGGTCAGAGTTATCAGGGTGACCAACAGATGTGAATACTTTGACATCAAGGCTGACAAGAGAAGATTTATATTGGCTGCCCTGATAATTCTGACCATCGTGTCGGTTTGTCAAACCGTGGTTGGTGAAATTGGCCCTAACTGTATAAATCGCAATAAAGAATTATTGTTTATTTAATTCTTTCTTGCGCTGAACGTAGTTAAAGTAATATTATCATTCGCAAGATGAGACTTGAATAGGCAGGTAGTAGACCGCTGCTCCTCATGAGACCTTGGCGTTTGTTATTACGGCTTGTGGCGCGTTGTGTTTACGCAAGGTCGCCACTTTATTATTCGTACATTTGCTATCATTCGCATTGAGGCTTGAAAAAGCAGACAGCGACGTGAGTCGCTTCATGTATCATTGCATTATCAATTGCATTATCAGTGTTTTTTTGAAACGTGCATGGATCTTTCGTAAATAATTAATTAAAATTACGACTGTCAGACCGCGATTAATTACCTCCGGGATTAACAAATCGCGAGTATCAAAACGATTTCTGTTTGTCGAGGTATATATCTCGTGCAAATTGTCTATTTAAAGTATCTTAAAGCTTAACACGTTAAACATCGAGCTGATTGCGCTAATCTTTCTGTTGTCGCCATGTGAAATTGCCAATAAAAATAATAGCTTTAAATTTAAACATTTTTTTAAATCTTAAATTAAAAAATAATTTTAAAATATTAAGATATTTCAACTAATATTTAAGCTATTTCTAGCTGCTCTTACTACAATCGTCTTGGATTGTGATGTCAGAAGCGAACAATAACAAATATGTATAAAGAAAATTCTTGCAAAATTAAAAAGGAAATATTTTTCAATAAAACTTGCAATCTATAAGATAGATTTGGAAACCACATTAAAATATCTTCTTGTGTTTTGGTAATAAATAATGATCTATTTTAGAATTGAATGATATTTATAAAGAATTTTATTTGAATTAAATTGTGTTAATCGAAAAATAAAATAAGCTGTCAATTTGAAATAAATATAATTGTATTTCTTATAAATGTATATATATATATATATATATATATATATATATATATTCTTGCAAAATATATTAAAAATTTAAAAATATATTTAAACATATCTTAATACTTGTTAACTGCATAACACACAAATTTGGCGATTTTACATTAATTATTTGTTAAAATTCGTAATTTGTAACGTTTGTTATTGTGTACGGAGCAGTCAGCTATGCCGCAGTTTTAGATTACATTCCGTGAACTTTTACATTCTATTTTAATTTGCGCATTCTATTCAATAGCTCAAAAACGCGAGCGTCGAGAATCTCGATGTCGTCGGGAATGCCATGTACAAAATGCCTTGTGATTGACATATTCCGGTAATTATAGTACGCGAGTGATGCGAGTCAGTAATTAATCGTATTTTTGTGAGCAGTTCATGAGAGATATCACATTACAGTGTTGTGTGTTATAAACGAGTAACAACGAAACAGTAACGAGGAACCAGAGAAGAGGAAAAGACGAAGGAAAAGTAGGAAGAGAAGGTCCCGTGATGGCATCCTATTGGTGAGTGTTAAATTATCATAAAAATAACAAAACTGAGTAGCGTGGAAATATTCGCTATTTTTTTCTTTTTTAAATGCGTTAAAAGAGAGCTTATTGCCTTTCATGCTTTGCGCCCCTTCAAAAATTTATTTTTTTTTTAATAAAGAGGTAGCTACTTCTTTCTGGGCTTATTTTGAAAATAGAGAACGGGACTCTACACAAAAAAATCACTCTTTTGAGTTCCATCCCTTGATCTGTATATCTCGTCAAATATTCATAATATGATGGAGAAGTAAAAAGTATACGTGCATACATTTTCCATAAAAATTAGCGAGTTCTCTTTGCGTTTAATTTAAAGGTCAATATAAGAGCTATTAAAAAAAAATTGCTTCTTGATTTAAAAATAATGGATTTTGAAATTTTAACAATAGATTTTTTCAAAATTCGTGACCCTAAAAATTTTTCATAAGACATGAATTGGATGGCAAATTATTTCAAGAAAATAAATCAGCACGAAAGAATTAAGTTAGATTTCAGACATAGATCTGAGAGATACGGAATTTACAAACATAACTTAGCAGTGCTTGGAAGCGTTGGAATTATCGACCTTTATCTTTCGCGTTTGCGAGAGGAATCTCTGGTACGCCGACTACGCATAGTTGGCTCGAGTTTGCAGCTCGCTCGCTCATAGCAAGCGAGCATCGTATCGTATTTTGGAGCGCGAGTAAGTATCCACGCGCGTAAACAGGTTCTACTGAACCAACGAGACGAAATCGTTACTTCGTGATCGGAAGTATTCGGAAGTATCGACAAACGCATCAATTTCCGCCTCAACTTGCACCGCATCGCTCGCGCACTTTTCTCCAAATCAGTCGGGACGTAGGTACGAAACTTTGTGCAATCCCGCTAGCGTCTGGCAACCGTAGGAAGGAAATTTAAGAGTAGCAGCAGAGGGGCCTTGCTCGGCTTGGATTTACTCAAATAATGCATGATTATAATGGCGAATTCAACCAAGCCGTAGTTAAGCACGTACGATCTATCGTAACATAAAGTCCTTACTATGTAACTTTAATCGCGTTTAAAATTGATCATTGATAAGCCCGAGCTCGGTCGGCGTGACAGTTTAACTTAATCCGCGTTCTTGAAGCGAAAATCACGTGGGAAAGTACATTTTTGTTTATGGGCAATGAATCGCACGACATTTTACGGACTGCTTGTTAATACGGATAATTGTTTCGTTCGCACGATAAACGGTGGGAAAAGTCGCGGTCGATGGGTTTACGGCTGACCCGGCAATTTCCGACGGCTAAAACTTCAAGCGCCGACGAGACTGCAAAGTTTTGTTATTTATAGGCCACAACCTGAGTTCTCTTCTGGGGTGCGTTCACCGCGCGATCGCAGCCAGATTCCAGCGTTTATTATGTTACGCGACGCGTGGTACTATGTTATGCGAAGAAATTCGCTCAACTGAATTTACTCACGCATGTGGGCCGCGTATCGATGCTGACAAAATTAAATTTTTGGACGCCATTCTAAACGTGACATCCGATACTTTGGATTGAATTTAACAGGACAGTTAGGATATTATCGCCGCGTGGATTTCGCCTGTACTCTCGCGTTAATATTTCGCGAGTTTTCTTCTAACATTTTTTGTACCATATAAAAACTCTTTTGTTGTGTGCAGAGAGTATTATGTTTGCACTTTATATTACAACGTAAGTTTAATTCTATTACAACTGTATCATAGAAAAGAATGATTTTTACATGGAAAAATCTCTTGTTGAAACATTTGACCCTTTTTAGAATTCTTGTTATCGATGTATCATAGTTTATTTAAAAGCACAAATTTTGGCAGTGACGTATCTGCTTCATTGGAAGAGCTTTTTCTAGATAGATGACGACAACGTGTATAAATATAAACTAGTGACGGAATATGCGCGACATTTTTGCTAATCCTGCACATATATACTAGCATATTTTGATTCATGAATTATTACTGAAACAATTGTACATTAGAATATTAATTTTTACATATTACTCTTAAAATCATAAGTTTCATTATGTATTTATAATCGATTAGTCAGATTATTGATATAAACTCAGATAACATGTTTAAAAGATGTCGTAATATAATTTTAAGATGATTTTTAAACACATTTGAAAAAGATATCTTTATGTTTGTTTTTTGAGGACAGGATAAGTTATGCACGCAATACTAACATTATGTGAATTCGGAAAAGAAATAAAACAACATAGTGGCAATTGTTGAATGGCACGATCGTAAATTTATAAAATATTATGCCGGCCTCAAGGCAAGTTAGGGAGTGCTGTAGTCGTTTATGACACCCATAGAGGATGCGACATTGAACTTAACTCGTTAATTGCTTCCGGTGATTGAAATGAACGCAAATACATTGTGTCGTACAAAACAGTTAATGTATTAATAGAGTCCAAAATGTCATTTACTCATTAAAAAAAAAAGGCAAAATTTATGTATTGTACATTGTGCTATTTTCAAAAATTACTAAATATTATTTAATTATTTAACTGTTCAAAATATTTGATATATATATTGTTTTAATTTTCTACACTTTTAATTCTATCAGCGTCACAATTACGACGAAGTTATTGTATATTGCATTAACGATTTAAATTTAAATTTTTTATTGTAGAATAATTAAGTGTTAATATTAGCATAGAGACTTATTTGATTAAATAAGTAGAAAAATAGAATGTACAAATACAATATATTCGTATAAAATGAATTAGGTATTTTATTTCATAAAATAATAAGAGGTTACTTCCAAATATAATTTCTTTTCGATACGTCAATGAAAAATTCAACTTTACTATTATCACTCACTACTATCACATAAAAAATTTTTATCTTATTTTAAATAGATTAAAATAACTTTAAAAAGATCGAAGGATAAATTAGATAATAAATCATTAATAGATTCGCGTGGCTGTTTCACGGTCATTTCCTATTATAACACTCGACATGTATTCAATTTTTATACAGATTACGAAGGGCGGATCCATAATATTAAATGATCCGAAATGTTTGTATAAAGGTCAAGCAATGCAATCGGTAACAAAGTAATTGAGAGATTACAAAAGTAATTAGTTTTTAAAACTTTATCCCTTATAAAAAATTGTTTTTTATAATGAGCATTTATCCCTTATAAAAATAATTAAAAATAATGAAAAATTATTAAGATATAATTAAGCTAATTTTAAAACAATATGATACATTGCTACGTTTTCTATTGTAGCCGTGCAATTTTACATACATGTGCTGTGTCTAATGTGTTTGTCTGACAAACGTTTTTGTTGGCGTTGCATTACAAGTTTTAGAACCTATCATTAGCTTTCGAAAGTAGTGTGGGCTTCTATATTTGTTCAAAGCTTTCAAAATTAGTTAACGATTTTTTCACGATATTTAGTAGTAACAGTAATAAATGTTTAATTATTTTCATATTTCTTTAAAGTAGCGTAACAAAATACGATTTAAGATGAAAAATTTACTAATTGGTTTGAATAAAATAGAAACTTACCTAGAACGCAAGACGTAAGGAGAATTCGAAAGACAAACTTTTTCATCTTTCATAAAAGTCGATAGCGCTGATGTATAAACCTCGATGACACGTTGAATCGGGATAAAAAAAGCGACGCAATTTATGTCAAAAACACTCGTTCTTGTCTATATTTAGACCGCACTTCAGTAATAGCGTCCGTTGTACCAAGGAAGAGAAACGTGCTGGAGAACAGTGAAGACTGTTTGCCGTAGACCGGAGCAATGGTATCCTTCCGGTCTCGTTATGTCAGCTGTATCGCGGTATCATGCAATCAGAGACCAATCTGTTAAAATCGTAGGCAACTCTTAATCCAACAAATTGTTTCTCTTTCAGTGAATTCTTTTTTATTTTACTATATTTTACTATACTGTAGATTACACTGCATCATTGATAATTCTCATTGGTCTGTCAGTTTCTCGCGAAATTGGCACGAAGGAAGCCGTGTCTACTTCGTAAAGTTCTCGAATGCGAAATCTCTCGATAAAATAATGAAAAATCAAACTGGTACGATGAATTCATAGATATTTGCTATTAGACCGTGCTGCGATTACCAGTTCAAATGCTGTTGAAGCGATGCACGACACGAGGAAGACTGATCGTGCTCTAATTTTCTGTGTCTCTTCCTCCTCCTCACTTCTTCCCGCTAGACCATCTCCTACAACTGCGGAGATGGTGGTGCCTCCTTGAAAATCACAATATTTTTTGTATGCTTTCCACGGAATTATAATTCGTATTATTCAATAGGTCTTACTTTTTAAAGATTAATAAAGAATATATAAATTATTGACAAGTAACACAGAACACGCTGAATCAATAGTGATTATAAATGTTTTAAAAATAATTTTTTTAGTACATTTTGTATAATTAATCAGTAGAAAATAGAATTACACTACATATAAATGTTAGAATTGTTAATTAATTTTTTATTTAATAAAAATCAATAATGAAATACTATTATAAGAAAATTCATTAAAGAATAATTTAAGAAATCATGCATTATTTCGTATTATCATAAATTGATAAATAAATTTTATTGAAATATTGCTATAATTAACGACAATTAGCGATAATATTCCAAGATATAATAATTTTTATTATATTTATAATTATATATCTTACTCTATATAAGTAAAATCTGTGAAGGTTTTGTATCATGCTTATAGTATACTATATACATTTAATTATATATTTGCCAGTTAATACTTATTCTCAAAATTGGAATAAATATCTGGAAAATGGAAATTGACAGAGTGAAGTATATAACGTATTATCAATATTTATTTATTTCACTGATCATGACAAAGTAATAATTACGTAAAGCTGTTAAAAGTAAAACCCCGTTATCACTAGATTGTATATTATATTTACAAGTATAGTTTGCATCTGACAAAATTTTTTTATATGACATATTTGTTTTCTTCTTTAATATATATATTTCTCTTGTGGCGCGTAATCCTCGGCTCATCGTACAAAGATCAGGCGAGTAAAGCTAATCATAAGATTTAATTTTTGTTCTCTTTCCTTTCTCTCGTTATCACTCAAATAAACAAACTGTAAGCGCCATCATTGCCATAAGAAAAGATTATTGTACCCAAAACCCCGTTCAGTGAAGTATTCCAAGTAAAATACTCTAGTTAACAATAAATTATTAAATATCTATTCACAAATGTATGTATAGGCTATCATTATTACTATCATCGTCGCCGGACACTGCCATTCTCGCCGTTATTCTCGATGTCGTTATCACTATTTTTACATACACATCACCTGGGGCTTACTGTATTTGTGTGTGTGTTACCAATAGAGACCGGAGATTTGAGAGATTTCATGGTGATTTAAAAAATTGTAGGGTATTGAAACGCGTATCGAGATGATAGTCACTATCGCCATTAACATGCACGGTATACTTTATCACAAGTAATTATCGATACTATAAAAATTCACCATAAAATCTGATTATTTTTAATAATCCATAATATTATTTATAAGAAAACAGATAAGTTTAATTATTAATAACAAACAATTATCTGTAATATCAAATGAATCAAGTATTACAAAATTGAATTCACCCTTCTTGAATGAGATATTGTACATCGTTTTATGAATTATCTTGAATGAGTTATACCGATGGTTAACTAATCGTAATTCGTTTATAATAGTCAGAATATAGAAAATAATAGTCTAAGTACAGAATATATACAAAGAACATTATTTTAAATGTAATATTATTTAATTTCAAATTTTATCCCTTTTTATATTATATTCTTAATTACGATACAATTGGAAAACAAAGGCCTATTTATCAACGATTAATGTTAACCAGTTTGGTATAACTCTTCTCTAGAGTCTCTTAACATAGATGCTTTTTAAAATTGTATTGACATTTAAGAAGTATCATGATAGAATCTCTTGGATCTCTTGGAAGATGTGACGTAAAATGAAAACGACCAAATGGTCGATTATAATTGGTTGTTACGCTTTAAAAATCAATATAATCGCGCAGCTAATCGTTTTGCTTCATTCAGATACATAAGAGTGAATGTTCATGCGCGCATTTGTGCGCGTGCATGTATATCTCATAATATAAATCTTCTTATTTAGTCTACCTGTGTGTGTGTGTGTGTGTGTGTGTGTGTGTGTGTGTGTGTATGTGTGTGTGTTGTGCACGTGTATTTTCTATTTCGCGCTTGAAGATGATGTTTCAAAATCTCGCCTTTGAAACCTCATCTTACCGGAAAAATGTAGCGCAATAACTCTGTACTATGTATATATTAAGTAACTTTCCGGCCGTTTTTATCTCATCATCGAGTGCGATGTTAATTGATTGTTTGAAAATTCAATAAGAGATACCATCGAGGTCAAATTTATTGGAGGAGAGTGTTTTACAAAAGCTCATTCACGAGATGGACCCGTAAAAAATCAGAGTCTCTTTGCGATATAAATGGTCACGGTTGTTGTTACTGAAAGGACTTAATTACAATTATAAGTCCGACTCTGAACACTGCGAAAATGCGTGTCTTTGAGAGATATATATGCTACTGCTTCTCTAATTGTTTATCGCTGGATATTGCAGAATCCAATTTGGACGAATCAATTCTTACATTCGGTATAAGCGCTATTTATACAATTATATGGTGTTTTTTTTCTAAAATCCCATTCTATATCTCGCACTCCTTGCATAGAATATGACTTTCTTATAATCTTTATATACACGTCTCTACCTCTCATTATAAACTTTGCTAATTAATCGCCCGCTAGTTAACTGCTTTACAACTACGATATTCGACTGACTTGCAATGATGATCGCCGTTGTTGCAAACGCACGACCGCATTCGTACATTCGGTCTACACCCTCTCCGGGTGTCCTCTTCATTTCATTCTATTTCGATTAGCTCGCCATACAAAAAGCACGCACGCTCGCACCGCAATCGTGAGACTGACAGTTTGGTTTGTGTACTTTCTACTCTTTTCCTTTGTTAAAAAATTCTGTAGGTAGGAACAGAATTGGACTGGAGGATAAAAAAATTGTTGGATGGTCAAAATCTTTTTGAGAGGCACCGAAAAAACGAGGAAAGAGACGCGCGTTAAATGTTAGTGTTACAAAATGTTACATGGGACGTTTTTTTTTTAAATAGTAGTTCGACGATTTATCGTTATTTACCTTTTTTCTTTTTTTTTTTTTGATTGATTGACAGTTTCATTTTCGAAGTTTTACAAAACAAGTTTATATCGATTCTTGGTGTCGACATAAAACTTATCTTCATTTGACTATATGTGAAAGTAATTTACATAGTTTTATTAATTAACAACAACAATTCACTGAATACACAATGTAAATCATCAGAATTTAATATGTGAAAGAATATTAACAGAGACACTGTATGTAAAAAGACATTATCAACAATTTTATTTATTAATTTAATGTTTTTTTCTAATATATAATATATAATGTAATAAACTTTCCAGTCTTAATGACGCTTCTTCGCGTTTCTGGCAGAGTTGATATTTTTTCAGAGTAAAAGTATTAACGAAAAGAAAAGAAACGCAGCTGAATCACTATCTGTCGTAATTTTTAGAGAATGCTAAAAATGTTAACATTATAAATATACGTTTAAGTGTAAATGTAAATCGCTTTGCGCTGCGGCTGGAAAAGGAAATGGGCGAAGCATTCACATTCTCGCAATATATTTTTCTATTTTCATAGCTCTCTCGCTCGTTCTCTCATTCTCACTTTCTTTTATTTTTGCTATTTACAAACGTGTGACTTAAATAACGTTCGTTAATATTTTCATTCTACTTTTTCTCACTCTCATTCTCTTCGCGCTTTTTCTTTCTCTCTCTTTTTCTCTCACATACTTTTTCTTTCATTTACTTAAAATAATTATTTTAATTTATCGTATTTTATGTATCGTTCTAGAAGGGCAGACTAATTCTTCTTCTCTTATTAATTTGCGATTTTATCGTGTTACACAATGGATCAAAATCAAAATAGATCGCGTAACAGTATTTTTACAAATAACATTTTTATTATCGTAAAGTTAATACTTTTAAATTAATTGAATGAAAGAAAATTGTTGTATTCTTGTTTTTTCGTAATATAAATTTTTTTTCAATCCACATAATGTAAAACATAATTATATAAAAAGAATCGGCGAGGAAAACACTTTCTTAATTTGAAATGAATTTCTTCAGTCTTCTACCACTATATAATTCTGATCCATTATGTATCGCCATATTTTATATATATATATATATATATATATATATATATATATTTATATCTGTCCATCACTGCCGAACGAGAATTGTCAGTTCAATCTGTTGTAAATTTGTCTGGCTTATAAAGAAGGAGCTGGGCGGTACAAAGGATTGCCCTTGATAGGAAGCACATGAGCCTCAGAGTTGAATACCCAGTCGTCCAGACTTATGAGATCGTCATCGCTGAAGAGTAAATAGAGATACTGGAAAAGATAAAATATTTTCACATCTCATGTTTTCGTACGTATTATTATACTTTCGTAACATACGTATATTTTTATTAGCTTTCTTCTTTCCGCGTCATCTACTGTTTAAATCTTAAATAATATTCTTTATTGGAATATTTTCTCATCTCAAATATTATATCTATTTCTTTTGCCTCTATAAACATTTTAATTGAAAAATTATTATTGTTTATTATGTAAGGTTTACAGGAAAAATCGTTATATCGTTATATCGTTATATTATAAAGTTTACAGAGAAAGAAAATATATAGATTAAATAGAAAATAAAAAAGAATTATCAAATCGCTACGTTGCACTATGTCAGATATAAATAAAAAAAATACTGTCGCCGAAATAAGTAAACATTTAAACGTTTAAGTCAATTTTTACGAGCAGTGTAAACCGAATCGAAATGATGCTTTGTTTCTCTTTACCTTCAACGTCTCAGCAAAGAAGTAACTTTGTTGGACGTCGTCTTTTGCCGAGTCGACCAGGTAAACATTGTTAAGTCCCGTAAATCCTCCGGGAACCCGACAATGTTTTTCCAATGCTTGAACTGCCTCCCAACCCCATTCACGATATTTTGGATCCTTTGTTAACCGCCACATTACGAAGTAGGATTCGAAAGTCTGTGGAGAAATATATCTCGTTTTACTATTCAGTAAATCATATAGATCTTATAAAAAAACAATTTTAGATAAAACAAAAAATTAATTTTGTATGTATTTTATGATTTCTATTGAGTTTATAAACTTAATAATTAAAATAACTAAAATAACTGTTTACTATTTAATAACTGGAAATAGGAAATGTACCTACTTTACTATTCTAATATACTTAATTTAATACCTAATTTACACAAGTATAAAATATTTAAATAATATATTTTTCTATTGTATATTTTATGTTTTTTATAGAAAAACAAGATTTATAAAATAATTTTTTATAAATCTTAAAAACGCTCTCTCTCTCTCTCTCTCTCTCTCTCTCTCTCTCTCTCTCTCTCTCTGGCTGCGGTCCAGTTGACGCTATAAATGCTTCGAAGCGTTTGATTGACCAATCGAAACAAAGATTTTTACGAATTGACCAATCAAAGAATGCTTCGAAACGTTTGTAGCGTCAAGTGGACCGTAGCCTCTGTCTGTCTTTCCTCGAAAAATGATAATAATAATATAAAAAGAACACGGTTGGTCTCGCGCTGCGCGTTTACTTGGCGCAAGCCACTACCATGTCTCTTGATAATGGTTTGATAATTTCTATAGTTTCAGTTTTAAATGAGAGTGCGAACGACTTACCTCAGGTCGTAGAATATAATATTTTTCGCCATTTTTTAAGCTCCTGGCCTCGTTGCCTTCGATAAAGTGGAAAGCTTCAGGGCCGAGTTTTGTAGCGCTTCTGTCATATGATTCGTGACATGTGTTAGTCAAACCAGCGGCGATGTTCATGTATTTGTCAGACAATTCGTTTTCCAAAGTTTTAGCGCCCAGAGCAAACATACCGCCTACAAAGCATGCCATAATAACGTTATTGACAAGTTCCTTCTTTTGTTTTGAATTGTTTGTTATATTGATATATTGGCTGCGTTCCGAAATTCACTGAAAATCTATAGTTTATGTTACGTATACTATAGATTTTCAATATTGGAATTTTGGAGCACAGCTATGTAGTTCATTTATCTTAAACATAATAAATAATGCCTGATAAATTAAATTTTCGATAGATACAGCACATATAGCGGAGTTATCCTAATGGTATTATAATTACACTGATGTGCATAAAAAAACTTACCGGCGAAGCAAGCTAAGTGACCCATTTTATGCTCGAGCCTGTCGTATTTTAAATCCGACACGTATACAAGTTTGCCAGGGGATGTCTTGATCATGTGCTCGGTTATAGCGGCTATTGCGTCGTCGTACATTTCACGTGCCTCGACGTCCTCCTTGCCCGACTGAATCCAAGCTTTCAGTAGGTACTCATAGAAACTGTCGCCGAGTCCACCGAGCGACATATGATCTGCAATTTCCACGGAAATATTTCTGTCGTAAATAAATTTCATACAAATTCCAAGAGAGTTCACAATATAATATTTCTCCGAAGATCAACGAGATTTGCTGTATCTCTTTTTCATCTATAAATTTTTAACAAACTTAATGTAATTTTTATATAAATATGTCAGACAACTAATATTGATGTAATTTTTATATAAATATGTCAGACAAATAATGCTTTTGTATGCATTTAAAGAATGCATATGAGAATGAGAATTTAAAGAAGAAGAAAGGCGTTTTTAAATTAATAAAAAAATACTTGACTTGGATTTGATTGAAGAATAAAGGAATGAAAAGAAAATACGAAGAATCCGGGATATTACATCGTCTTATTATGTTTTCTTTAGATTGAAGAAAAAAATATATTTTTAAAATATTGTCAAAATTAATTAATAATTAAATAAATTTATATAATTTCTATAACAAGTTGTGTCAGTATTAATAGTCACAAGAATTATAAGCTTTATCTTATTTTAGATCTTGAGATAATCGATTTGATTTATTTAAGTAAAAATTAGAAGACTTGACGTTGATAATATGTATAACAATTTGTGTTAATATCGATATATTTGATGAAGTAAACAGTAAAGTATATTTTATCTACAATATTCATAATAATTAATCATGTTATCTTAGATCTTAAAATAATCAATTTGGTTTATTAAAGTGAAAATTAAAAGATTTAAAATTGATATATTCTTCGGCATGGATTATATTAAAGAAAGTTTTAGAATATAAATAATAAGATTTGTTTTCCCTCATTCAAAAACTTCCAATACAGCAGTTGCTCTTATTTCCCATTCCTTTCATGTTAAAGCGAAATTAAAGACTTGCGGGCGACTTCGTTTTGCAAGATAAAAGGATGTTCGGCTGCCTTAAAAGAAATACCGCTTTAATACGGATAGCAATGGTAATCGCTGTGAGATAAAGGAATGCTGGAAGAATCTTTTCCCGGAAAGGAGTTTGTTCTTCGCGCTACACGTCTACTTCGATCACGTTTGAAGAAGGTGAAACAAAGGGCACATTTTTTGATTTCTACTGGGTTAATTTCTAGATGCCTTGGGCTAGCTAAAAGCACGGTTTCCATTTTATGTGAGACCTACAATGAAAGGCTGTACGATCGCACTTTATCTCATTGCTTAGTACTCTCTCGGGACTGTGGTAAGAATGCGTGAAAATATATGAAAATCTGTCGAATCACATGAGATTAGAGTTTCATTAAATAAATACATTTTTTGAGAACAGTAATTTTTATTTGAAGAGGCAATACGTTATATCTTTTGATAAAAAAAGCAATAACATATCGCTTCTTATTGTTATACTTCGAAAAAATGCCCGAACGAATAAGATTAATAATGTTTTATTCAGAAAAATACACAAAATTCAATTGTATATTGGGGACAATAAATTTTATCAGAGAAATATCATAGTTACTATGTCAAGTATTTGTCATATTTATTAGATAAAAAAATTAATTGTTTGGTTTATTATATATATCTATTTATTTAAATATGTTTTACACATCAAAAGGTTTTGTTCGAGCAATAAGTTTTTTTTTGGGGGAGTATTACACATTTATATACAGGTGTGCACTAGAACAAAACCATGAAAAATGTAGGAAGGAATGTGCGTTGAGGGTAGATACCGAGCGGTTTAGATGATATATATCCTCGAAGATTTCGTCATACGTGCAATGAGAAGGTACGCAGGCGCAAGGGATTTAGGACCTGAAGTAAAGGATGATAAATGCGATATTCAAGATCGGCTATGGTGAAAACGGTGTCGACGCTGCGAGCGTCTTTTCACGACGCGACATGAGCCGACGTTTGTAATGCGAAATGGCGAAAACGGGACGGTCGTAGCTGTGCGGATTTTTTATTTCGCGGCCGTGAAAACTATTTTCGGTAATTGACGAATAGTCGTAAGATTACAAAAATATTTCGTGTAAAATATACTACGATCGAAAATTTCTTAAATGTAAAATTATAGCAATAAATTACCAGATCACATTAAGATCGTATTAAAGATATTCAGCAATTTCTTCGGAGATCTTCGATTGCAATTTTTGCTAAATAAAATAAATTTTATATTCATGATTTTAAAGAATTCATTTTTAGTAAATTTTATATAAAAAGAAACTATAAATGTATAAACTATTATTTTTACCTCTTTAATTTAATTAGATCATATTTCATTTTAGTAATAAAGCATAATGTTTCTGAGAGAAAAGAATGCCGTTAAAAAAACTTATTAATTGATAGAGACAACTTTCTTCTAAAGAGGGGAAACATTTTAAATTCTGTGACACAGAAACAAATGTATAAAACATTAACAGAAATGCATTAATTTATATATAAATATATATATATATATATATATATATATTTCGAAAATGTAAAATATTGCAATATATGTATACACATATATCGCAATATTTTATATTTTCGGAATACATTTCATTTTGAGAAAAATATCCGTTGATATTTAATCGAATAATCCAATGTTATAGTAACAAACAGATATAGCCAATGAAAGTTATATATCCAATGAGAAATCGAATCGGATATGTCTACTTTTCATCAAATAATTATGATCGAACCTAGAGTTTCATCAGTAACAAAATTAATAATCGGCTATTTAATATAAATTCATTGGAAATTTTTCTCAGTGTTTCATTAAATATTTATAAATAATTCTCTAAATAAATTAGGTTTGCAAATATTAATAAAAAAGTATAGAAGATGAATATAAATATAATGTAGATTCCACTTACGTTGACCCCACTTTCCTGTTCTTGGATGGATATAATTCGGATAAAGACCCTTTGGTTTGTCCAGACTTTTCAGAACCTTCCTTACATTCTCAACTTTGCTCTTGAACACTGGATTATTCGTTATATCGCTCAAGTAGGTAAACTCAAGATGCATCGTTCCGATTTCGGATAAAATACTGCACCCGCTGCTCGCCCAACCGTAATTCTTGCTGGCCTGAAAAATAAGCGCAAGTTTCTAACTAGAACACATCGCGAGATATAAAACGTTCAAAGTAATAAACGAATAGGTCAAGTATGATAATATTTTAGAAAATTATAGTACTTTGAAAAATAATAGAATAATATGAAATATTTTGCTATAAAGAAAGAAAAAAATACAATAAGAAACATTAATTGATGCCAATTTTGTTTTTGTAACAAATCATACGTATTATATATATATATATATGTATATATTATAGATTTATTAATTCTTATATAATAACTAATATAATGACATGTTAAAGAAATCTGAATATAATTCTAATATATATTTTGCAAGAGAATTTATTTATGTGTTTATTCATTTTTAAAAATAAAAAACAAATATGAAAAACAAATAGATTATAACATAAATAATATAATCTATGAGAGCAGTCCAAATATGCTAATTCTTTATGAAAATCATCAGAATATTAAAAATAATATGGAAATTTTGTAGAATAAAATATAAAACGGTTTTAAGTAATTAAAAGTCATTGTTAATGCATTGAAAATAAAAAAAACACTTAGCAATCTGTTCATCGGATATCACCTGAATACTCTAACGAGGATTTGGATAGATGAAGATCGGATGGGAAAAGCATAATCGCTTTATAATTTAATCTAGCCAATTAAACTGCCCGCCATAATTGCGGTAAAATAGAGTATGCATGCGACGTAGAATTTGCATGTATCTTTTGTTATTAAAGGAAAAAAGAGAATAGAAATTTTTTGTATGAATGTATCGTGCGCAACAAATTGTTGAATATATTATAAAAAAAGTTGCGTATATAATGTATAACAAGCAACACATTTTTGACATTTTTATAGCTTTATATATGTGCAATTTGATAAATTGATAGCTGCAAAAATATTGAAAAAACTACTATCATGTATTATTTTTTCTATATAAAAAGAGCATGGATAGGAAGAGAACGCATCGTTCAAATAAAACATATCAAACAGAATAATAAAATACACGAAACTTTTTTAACTAGGTAACAAACTCATTTTTTATTATACACATTTCTTTTTTCATGTCATTTTAAATTAAAAAAAAATTATAATGTGCAGTATAAAGATAAACACTCGACAATTAGTAACGTGAATTAATGGAAACGTTAACACTAATTATGAAATGAACACTAATTATCATTAAGCGGATTGAGTTCATTTTGGTAAACGACTGTTGCATCATAATCAAAATCAAGTTCTTTTCATTTCTTGTTTTCTTGCATTCTCGATAAACACGTGTAAGCTAATTTTTCGATAAGATTGCGTATTAGATTCAATTGTTACTGTATGTTATTTGCTGTACTTTCAATTTATGTAGAAGAGAAGATAAGATTATGATCACTTGTAAATATGTAACATATGGATAAAATTAATCTCACAATCAGTTTAAATTGCTAACATTAAAGATATAAGTTTTTCTCACATTAAACACACTAAATCGACTATTTTTTTATGGAAAATCTTTCTCTTTATTTAATTTGTCGATAATTACTTAATGTTATTTTATCACCAAACAATTAATATAAATGAATATAAAAGATAGAAAGTAACGTACATGAAACATACATGAATAGATCGTCCATCATAGGTGAAACTAAAGAATTATATTTGTTTCTTGTAGTCTCATTATCCATTCAATTAGAATTTGCATATTAATCGTACACTTTTTTCGATGTGACTTGATGAAATTGTTTCAATTAAAGTGCAACGTTATTGTCACATACAATAATTAACAAGAAGCGTGCAAGAACGAAAACACCACGTTTCTGACGTAGCTTTTTTTATATTATAATCGTGCACAAAAGCTATTTGTAATTGTGTATTTGTATTGCATGTTTTGTTTGTCAATAGATCAACAGTTCGTTCACTGACAAGAATTATAGCAAGCATCAGATTTACAAAGACATATACAAAAACACTTTTTTTATCACCAACTTTATTACAATTTTCTAATTATTTAAAAAATTATATATATATAATATGTATAGTAATATTATATATATTTTTCATAGATATTATATAGATTCGTTATAGATTTAGTATAAGCAATATAACAAGTACATATAAAACTTAAAAATCTCTCTTTATTAGAAGTATAATCTTTTTTTATTATAATCTTTTTTGGACTTTTAATTTTCAATATTAAATATATACTGTAAAATAGTTATCCCAAGAAAAAATTTTTTTTTAACTCAACTAGTTTCTTTGATACTATTAAAATATATATAAGTAGATTTTTTAATGCAACCTGTACAAATATGATATTATGTATCCGTGATTTCTTGTTTTGTCTTTTATTTCAGTGCAGTAAATGAGTACGGTCTTTTTTTTGGGGGGGGGAAGAGAAGTAAAGTTAATGTAATATCAAGGTACATCGAACCTGTCTTGGCGCGTTGATGCGAGCACTGGCGAATTATGGCAACGAAAAGCCGCACTTACCCCGGTATGAAGGTTGATGAGGGAATGAGGAATTCCGGTTTCCGTCTGGAAGGCAGGCAGCATCCGTTCGCCGAGCTGTGCCGCCTTATCCCGGAACATTACGTCTCCCGTGAGAGCGTAACAGGCAAGCAGGCTTCCCATGAAACGAATATTCGTCTCAAAGAGCGATATTTCGGAGTTCTGAAACAAAACGAGTAAAACGTTTGGATTAATAACGCGTGGATCGTTACTCGTGAATGGAAAAATTATCGTAGCATGTAATATCGCACATACACACATATATACACGCATCCGTCATCTTTTTATATAATCAATTATTACATTGTGAATATATATATATATATTTTTTTTTTTCGTTCCCATTGAGAGCTCACTATAGTATAATACACTGCGTATTATAAATTATAATAAACTAAAGTATTATTGCACTTTATATCTTTATATCTGTAAATATATTATAAAATTAGTTTTTTACAGTTTTATATATAAATGGTTGTAAAGACTATCACATTTATACAGATAGCACGTATTCTTACGTATATTTAAAAACTTCTTGGTGTCACTGTCTTTCACTTGGCGCCTCAACTTTTATAGTTTGTATTAAAAGTCATTATATAAGTATCTATAATAAAAGCTTGTGAAATTATAGCTTTCTTCGCGTACTTTAAGTGAATTTATTAAAGGTAAAAACAAGTTTTCTGTGTTAATAATTTTACAATGCAAATTAGTTAAAATAAAAGTATAACAGGTCGAAAAGTTTTTATAAAAATTTTTCAAATGTTAAAATGTTTTTATAAGTGATTTATTCATCATGTAACATGTATAAAAAATACAAATATTTCTTTATAGCTGTTAATAATTTGGGAATAAAATGATTAATTTTAAACAAGATGAGAATAAAATTTAAATATTTTTAAATTAGTAATTACAAGTAAAATGTAAATATTTTTTACATTAATAACATTTATAACTTAACTTGAGCTTAAATTAGCTTGTGAGACAATTATTAAAATTAATTATTAAATAAAAAAATTGTTTTTTTCAAGTAAAATTTTATAATTAAATATTAAAATTATTTCTGTCTGATAATTTATTTCTCTAAAATATTAAATTTATTTATTAAATATATTTGAAAAAAATATAATTAATTTTAAATAATAGATTAAAGAAAAATAAATAAATAATGCACTTTTATCTTTAAGAATTAGAGAAAATATAATATAACCGAAAAAATATATATTCCAAATAAATAATCACGAAATGCAACGAAGTGTTTGAATAGATGGAAATGGAGATGAAGAGAATATTTGTGTACACGCGCGCGCATGTATGCTTGTGTTATGCTTAAGATTTGTGGCATTGCAGTTTCATTCATCATGTAGAAACTCAATCTGCATCATCCATGCGATGATGTAAATACATGGATTGCACTATTCATATAGTAAGCAATGTTATATAACGTTATCAGTAACCAAAAGTAATAATATTTGGAAGAAAAATAAAATGTTTCTTTATAGTTTAAATAAGTAATTTTTTGGAATTATATTACAATTTATATACATGTCATATCAATGATTTTTAATGTTTATTATACAAAATGTTATTTGAAAAATTATTTTAATATTTAAATAATTTAAATTACAATATTAAGTAATATCTGTTTAAAATAATATATATTTTTAAATATATTTTAAATATATTATTACTCATCGACGACGACATTGTTAAATCGATGTGACAATAAATATGACAAAAACAGAAACCTGATGTGAAACTCGATGATATTAGCAGCTGCAAAATAGAGAATAATTGTTAGTGGTTTCGTGTATCATAACAGAATAGAAAATCTGTTTTTTTTGTTTCTATATCATTTGCATTTCTCGATTTTTCGATTATACGAAAATATCTATACGGAAATATATTTAGAGTTTTTCTGAGCCATGTCAATATGTTAAGATGTATATCACGACAATCGTATTTGTATGTCTATGATCCCACTGTAATAGTTAGAGACGTTGTTGTACACATTCCGGTTATAATTACATTACACATTCATAACATGCTAGATTGACAAACGATTGGTGATTACAGTAACTCTATCATTTCTATAATACCTTCAGAGAAACTGTAAATGTATCTTAGATTGCGACTGTGTAACAATAAGCAACAATATGGAGATTAATTTATTCGTATATAGGAAGAATGGTTTTTCTGAAATACAGTATCGCCCAAAAGTATATCACTTTTAGGTTTTTTAAGCATAACTTTTATTTAAGTAAATCAAATGGATTAAATTTTACAATAAATATTTTGTCAAATTTCATAATATTATATGATACAAAGTATACCTAATACTATAAGATATTTATTGTAAAATCTTAAATCCATTTGATTTACTTAAATAAAAGTTATACTCAAAAAACCTAAAGGTAATATATTTGTCTCTTATAAAAATATAAATTTCTTCTTATAGCTTCCGTAACTCTACTATCGTACATAGTAATTTTTAATATCAAATTTTCTCCATTTAAGCTTTTTACATTTAAAATCATATCGTCAATATATTCTTTAAAAGCTGAATTTGAAATTATTATTATAAAATTGTTACGTTAGTAAGATAAATTCTTCGCACTAATAATATATAAATAATAGCTATGAAATAATATTCGTCAAACATTTGATAGTTACTTTATAATTAGGAGAATCTGAAAATGCTCTGATGTACAGAACCGTAGAGATAATGATGTGTGGTGCATGAAAGCGAGTAAATTGGCGTTGTTCTCACGTTTGTGAGGTATTGTGGAGCTAATTGACATTTATGATGCACGTTGCGATAGGAAGTACCGTGGGAAGTTCGTAAGCGATACATTTTCGCGTCGATTATATTCTGATATTAAATACTTCTTGTCAACCCCAAATTACATTTTACGATAAATTTTTTATCAAAGTAGTTTGATTATCACGTTTGATTATCAAACAAAATTATATATATAAACATATACTCACACACGCATGCACACATATATCTCTATTAATTTGATTTAAATTAATTTAACAATTTAATTAGAAATTTAAGATGACATATAAGATGATAAATAGAAAGAAATACTTAATACCTTTTTATTAAACAAAAAGATTTAGTTTAAATTCTATTCGTTGATTTATTATAATGTGATATGAATTTTTACCTCTATAGACAAATAAATATGAATAAACTATTTAATAGAATATATATTCTAAAGATTTTAGAGAAGGAAATTAAAAAAAACTTGTTAAAGAATTTTTTTACTATCTTTCGAAATCTTAACATTTTTTCACAAAGAAAATGAAATTTGTGTGTAGTTCATATGTTAGGATATCGCTTCGATTTCTTAAACAGTTAACTTTGAAAAATAAGACAACGCTATTATGTACATTGTGCTATTATTTTTAGTTTGTAAAGCGTGATTAATTGATTTGCTTATCTAAAACTTGACGCTACATTCTTATTATTGTTTTTTATCAAAGTGCAGATGCTTGAGTAACACACTACCAGATTTTGCACTCGATGATAAATTATAAAAATGTAAAATTACAATTTTGCAATATATGTATATATATGTATATGTATGTATGTGTACTCATGAAAACGTATTATATCATCTAATTTTATGTTTAAATGTAACCGTATCTTTATATATATTTCTAAATCATGATATTGATGTATATACATATGTATCATCTATTTGCGGATATAACAAGCCTTCTCTTCTTTATTTTTATATTTTTATATATTTTTATATATTTTCTTTTTTGTTATTCTTTTTCTTTTTTTCCTATTTTCTTTTATAACAAACTCCTTTTTCTTGCATCAACATCTTGCGCTTCATTTACAGTGCTGCAAATATCACACACATTATATACTTACACATATCATTACGCACACATACACATTTCGCATTGATAATTGTAGTAGCATGTGATACAATCTAACTATATTCCTTTTGGATTCATGAACATGCGTACCCTCCTCTTCTATGAACATAGTACACGGATCTGATGAACTGTTGGCATTTTACACGCGAATCTTTGATTACCTACACTGTTGCCGTTTTAATCTGGATGCTTGAAATGTAGCGTGTTGAATGATATTAAAATCCTGCTGATAATTGGTCCTAGATAAGTATCATTACATATTTCTGTCTTTTATTCATTCATTTTTAGCAAATAACAAATTCTGTCAGAATGCCATAACAGATTTGCAAAAGATTTTTGTTCTCAGAATATATAATTTGAAATACAGAATCATTGTAGATTTTGCATAAATAAAATCTAGATATAAAGGTGACTTGATTTGATTAGACTTTTTTTCTTCAGGTTAATATCTAAAAATTCAGTGTAATATATAAAAGCTTTAGAGAATTTAAAGAAACTTGCACAGAAAGAGACTAGTCTTTCATATATATTTTTCGTACAACTTGTGGCACCGTATTCGATATAATCTCGCAAAAATATTCTATTTGTTGTAGCAGAGAAGATTGTTGGTTGAGGTAGATTTGTAAAAAAACGTTTTCACATCGCGGAACTGTTATTTCACGGCTCTCCGATCCGATCCCCATCTGGTTGATTCCGGGGGTGGAGTCGTCGGTTGAAATAAAGCCAGACAAGAACGTTGGCTGCTAGGCGTCACGCTATTTTCCACTAGCTCAGCGGCATGTCGGGCACCCTCGTCCCTCCTAATCTCACTCTCCGTCCTCGCCGTCTTGCAGACACGTTGTCAGTTCTGTATAAGATCTCCTTATCGTCTTGCGTATCTCTTTGCGTACAATGGCCAATAGCTGCGGGCATTTCAGTGCGAAACGTAATATGAACGCACTATAAATTGTTACTCGTTCATCTTCCTATGCCAAGAAGACAACGTTGTTTGTCGGATACTATGAATCGCAATATACACGATAATTTCTTATCAACTTGTAAAAATAAACGTTTAGTATATTTCTCAATTACTGTATAAATGCACTTAAAAAAATTGTAACAGATGTTATTCTTGCAGAGCGTGAAAGTTATGATTATACCGTCATTTTCGAGTACGGTTGTCGTAAACGGAAATGTGCCGAGGCAACTCAAGCGAAAAGCATTGTGAGGAGCGAAGTCAATTGTTCGAAAAGGGTTCTTTAACGGGTAATGGGGCTATGGTCGGATACTTGGGTGGATCACGGGTGTCGATCCTTAAATTGTTTCGTAAACTGTGGGAAACTGAAATTTTTTAAACATTTAGGAATGGTGAAACTCTTAACTTTGACATTAGCAAAGTGTTTCCCCAACTATTATTCGGAAACGTATAAAACGGTTTTGCTACAATATTAAAAAATTTAGTTCTCTCTCTCTCTCTCTCTCTCTCTGTGTGTATGTGTGTACACATATATACATATATAGATTTGAAAATAATTTTTGTTAGACTTTAAAATAATTATAAACATTTTCAAGCATGATAAGAAAGCAAAAAGTTTTGATATTCTAGCAATCAGTTTACGCATTCTACATAATTATTTTGTGTGTGTGATGTCAAAGAAAATTATTTTTAATTTTATATTTATTGTAGCCAAATTTCTAGACGTTTCAGAAAAACTGTGCTTTTCGTGTATAATTTTATTTTTTTTGAGTGAATTACTAAATTATCTGTTATGTCGAGGATTTTCTAAGATTAGCATAAAACAGAAAGAAGAAGAGATAAAATTGATATGATATAAAATTTCGATCTAAATAATCATAAAAAATTAACTGTAGTAGAAAAATTATAGTTAAATATTGCGAAATACCTGTGTATTTATAGGATCGGCGTTACATCGAAAATTGAGAAAAAAGAGCAAAATAGATATACAAAGATATATAAAAGATATACAAAGTATTAAATTTTAAAAACATTTATTGCGATCTCCGATATAGGTTGTTGCTGTACTGTAACATTTTATTCCATTTTTGTAAAAGAACTAAACAATTTTTATATAAATGATACGAAACTCATGTCTAACGATTCGTGAGAATAATAGTAAATAATTAGACATGTAATTAAAGAAACGAATAAAAATAGAGCCGACAGTAGTTGAACTGGTTGCGGTTTCGTCGCAGTCCTATTTTCTCCGTTACGCACACTGAAACATGCCACATAAGTTTGGTAACATAAAGTCTTGTAAATGCAACATGACCTTAAACATGGGTCACTTGTTTGGCCTTGCAACCGCGTCGCTTTCAGAAGTTCTGCGACTTTAGTAGGATAAAATTACATTGTGGAGAGTAACAAGAGTACGCGGTGAACGAAGAGGAAACCAGATATTTCCGAAATGCGATAATTTGTTCTCATTTGTCATCTTGGTCTTGTTTTTATTCGTTTATCTGATCGGTAATATCTCTTTGCTCTACTTCGTTTTTTCAGTTTATCGATTAAATGATATCCAATAGTAATATACTTTATTTCCTTGAAAATGATTATTTAAACGCGTGCCGAATATTCAATATTTCTAAGTATTAAAATTGACTGTTATCTGTTATTTATTCATTATAAAATACAATGTTAAAATTGATGTCAAATTCTGCCTCTTCTAATCTATCATGTAAAATATGAATTTGATAAAGTTTGGATAAACTATGAATATTATGAATTATAATTTAAACATTACACATTGTTTAATGATTAAAAATATCCTTAAATTTATTATAAATATATAATAATTGCTAAATTACTAAGTATTAGATCATTACAATGTTGTCGTATTTTTATCGCACTCCTGTTAATATTACTAAATTGTTAATAGTTCTGTTACTGGGTCTTCTAAGTTTTAATCGTAGCACTTTACGAGTTTCTTTCATGGAAAAGCTGTCCGAGAGAGAAACGCAAAACTTGGATATAATCATCGGTTGTGGTTACGCGGCTATATTAGGCGGGACGCGTTATAAACTCGATTGCGAGAAGCTCTCGCGTGCTTTTGCGCCACTTGTAAAGGCAACTTGTACAAGACTGCACAGCTCGGCAGATAGTCACGGAAGCACTCGCGCGAGTAACAAGTTTCGACACGCCTTTATACACGCTCCACTTTTGTCGGAGCCTTGTACGATAGTTTGCCCTCCTAGGCCAGTAGACGTGAGGTAACAAAGGAATTTTCCTAGGAAGGGATTCGGTTATCTTCGGAAACTGCCGCGGGGAAGAAAAAGTGTTATACTTGCGATAATGCCGTGCGTTGCATCGCCAGGTTGACGAGGGGATGACTTTCGAAGTAACAACAAACTCTTTTTAGGATCTCGTTTCCTTTGCCCTTATCTAACGTGTCAAATGATACAGTGAGTTACCAAGATGATAGGGAATTCGAGTAGCTAAAAATTCAAGTTAACAATTTGCTTTATTAATGTAACTGCAAAACAAATGCAAGGATTTTGTGTATGATAGTTGTGTGTGATAATTTGTTGTTCGGATATTATTAGTTAATATTTCTATTGAGCACTAAACTAAAGAATCTTGACACATTATGTACGCTCTTGTATATCTGACAGTTCTATTCTTCACGGTACTGCCGCACATTTATTACACAGAGGGTAAGACGAAGGCGGTTTTCGGTGGATGGAAGAGAACGTATTTAACGAGACCAGTGGAGAATGCACTAAGAGATCGTAGATCTCTTGAACGAAGAGAATTACGGAGATCAAAAGAAAGATGGTTTCTCTCCTTTATTCACGCATTATTCTCGATAATAATAATTGACGGCCTTTTTGATATCTGTTTCCAAGAAAGAAAGCTAAACAGAAGATAAATAGATAAATAGATGAAGATATATTTTTATTCTTACATAATGTAATTTTTCTTAAAGGTTATAAGTTATAACCATATTTATGTTCATATTTTTTTATATTCAGTATCATATGACTGCTTTAAATCTGTCAATAGTGATTTTTATCATAATCAAGCCAAGCGCAATTAACAAGTTTTTATAAATTAACTTTTTATTTAAAAATGTGCTTCACTTATACGTAAAAAGTTTTCTAATTTTATATCTAACTTTAAAGTCTTAAATTACATATTTATATGCGTACAAACATAATTCGAGTAGAATTAGAACGTATAATAAATTCAACTTTATTTATACTCAAATCCACTAATCGGGATTGCGCGATTCAAATATGTTATTAGGCAAAGTGGTAATACTAGTGGACAGCATTGAAATACGATACGGAACGCTCTAATTTCTGTCTTGTACGCCCAAGAAGATTTGTGCGCGACGAGTTGCATGCGTTCTTCGTACTTATAAGCGATGCCGATAGTGCTTCTAGTTAGAAGCTGGTCGTGGAATAGAGACATTTGCAGTTGAGATAAAACATATCGCGTGGCAACACAATGTCAAAGCAACTAAGCTATCTACCACTTATCGGAACTAAAATCACGATTTATAATGGGACATCACAAATTAAAGCGATTGAGACAGCTAATTACGTTATTTGCTTCTAAAATGCAAATTACGCATAACCTTGTATTGCAAAATTTATTTAAAAAATGATAGAATTACGGATAATCTACCATAGAATTGCAATATAGGCACACACATTCAATATAATATTATAATAATATTAAAACGTATATACTTCATTTTTTGTCTTGCAAATGATTACGTAAATGATTATTATTACTTAAAACCTTATATTTTGTGTGTATGGGTCTCTCTGGATGTGTGTGCGCGCTCACGCGCGCGCGCGCGCGCGTGTGTGTGTGTGTGTGTGTGTGTGAGACCTTATATTTTTGTATAGACTAAAAATTTTTGTATAGAATAAAAAATAAAAGATAAGTATATATTAAAAAATATTTGAACATAAACAGATGTATCTAAACACAATAAATTCAAAGTTTCTGATAGTCTAAAAATGTTACTTTCTATATATCACAACACTTATTGTTAGTGATGAATTCAAGACAAGACAAGACAAGAATTCGACGTTCCTTGTCTTGTCTTGATTTTTTAATATCAAGAATCACCATGTCTTGATCTTGACAGTCAACATCTTCTTGCAAAATTCTTGTAAGACTCTTGATCCTTTTATAATATCTATAAACTATATATATATTTAAAGATATTATAAATTTTATAAAATTTATAAATGTATAAATTTTATTGAAATCTGGATATTGTAAATAAATATATTAATTTATTTATATTCTGATTTTGTTATAGTTTTTAAAATATTTTTATAAAAATGATTAAAAAGATATATTTTTGACAGACAAATATTAACTTAATACACGTAAAAAATTTCTAAAATATCAATTATTAAATTTGAACAAAAACACATTTTTAAATATATATATATTTTTTTTATTTATCACAATACAATTAATATTAACTAAACTATAAATTTTGACTACATACGTTGCATACTTGTCAAAGAAATTAATATTGACTCTAACTTTTAACATTTTGTATTACTTGTTTTTAATTGATTCTATTATTTTAGAACTATGATTTGTTTAATTCTACAATACGTTTTGTGTACGCTTGTACTTTATATCATTTTAATACATAAAGGTGTACAAGATCTTTTAATAAAGAATTTTCATATGTCATTGAAAATTTTAATCAAATTTGAGATTGTCTTGATTTTATCAAGTACAAGAAATTGGTGTTCTTGTCTTGAAAAATTAAGACAAGATCTTGAAATTCTTGTCTTGTCCATCACTAAACATACTTTTTGTCGTCAAAGTACTTATCAATTACGATTATTGATTACATCCATTGATTACTATTGGCGCATTGAATAAATTATCATAAAGTATGATAATGACGAGCTGACAACCTGTAATAAAATATATAAAATATAATTTTTTTTTTACATTTGTCACACAAGTTGTTCATTTACCGTAGCAAAACCTTCCAAAGACGATAAGAACAAACCAAGGCAGTATATCAGTGTAGAAGTTTTCATACTTCGGCGCATTATCATCATAATGCATTTTTGGATATTCAATGGCGCCGCGTACCATTGAGTATTGCATCTGTGATGTCATGTATTAATTCATATTAATTAACATGTTATATGCAATACGTGAATTTTAGATATATGTTTAATTAAAATCTTTTATTTTTTAAACTCACATTTTTTTAAATACACCTTCACTATGATCTATTACTGTTTGACCAATGCAGTTGCAAAAAAACATGTAGCCAAAATGAACGGCAACAAATAAAAATAATGCTATTATACCACTTATATCTTTTTCGATAACACGTTCGCAAAGCTATAAAACTTATGATTAAAAAAATTATTAGATAATATTAACGATACAATTAATTTTATAAACTCACACGATATAGATTAATGCTTAATGATACCACGCCTATAGGAATTGTAAAAAAACGGATAATTGAAAAAGTGGATTTGAGGAAATCAACGGACCTTAAACAATCATCACATAATAATATAAATGTATATTTTTAGAAAAAGAATACTAATATTAAAAAAAATATTCGTAACATGTATAATAACATGTATAATATTGTACAAAAATATAGAAAATTATTATAAAAATACAATTAATTGAACAATTTTAAAATATAAAATAGTTTCATAAAATACAATTTTTTACTAGTGAAAACTATTAGAAAAAATATAAGAATGTAATTCTTACATTTTATTACACATTGAAAATCGGGGAGTGCAGTTTCAAAATTAGAATTCAAGCAATCAGAAAAATCTAAATCTTTTATCTGTTTCATTTTAATTGGTTCACGGTAAAAAACATTTTGTATTTGTGTTAAAATTTTTCCTCGTAGAAAGTTTTGTGTTAAATTTATAACACAATTGTGTGTTAATTTAACATATTGCTGTTGTGTTAATTCAAGTAAAGTGTTAAATTATTATAATAACTGAAAAAAGTGTAAAAATAACACAATGTACACGTACTTTTAATTTTACATAATAAATATGTTTTTTATTATTAGTGATAGTATTTATCTGTCAAAATTGACTGAAAATAAATATTGAGTTTACTCTAAAAGTCCCGGCAATTAGTGCGCGGAGCCATCGATAAGCGAGCAAGCGGCTTAACTATCTTGGAAGTAAAATGCAAACGCGCTACATAAAGACCACTTGCAGCACGATTAAGGCAAACCAAAAATAGTTCACTCCAAATAATTTAGAGAGCACATATAAAGTTTTTGTCAATGATCCTGAAACAATCTATATATGCAATTGTAAAAAATTTTTTTCAGCATTTCTAAAATAATTATTATTGAACACATATGATATGTTAAATTAACATATATAACGTGTTAAAATAATATTATATAATGTTAAAATAACATTCATAATATGTTATTGTAACACAATTATATATGTTACATTAACATTATTATAATGTTAAAGTATAACATATAACACACGTGTTACTTTGATATAATTTTCTCATTAAATTGTTACATAAAAATTATGTCAAATTATAAAATTTACATTTATTTTTATATTAAATATAACATAATATTTATGTTGCTATTTAACATATCCTTAATATGTTAAATTAACACAAAAATTTGAGTAGATGATTGGGATATATGAAACGTGTTAAATTTAACATAAAATTTTTTACTGTGTTTAATTTTTAAATTTGCAATTAGCAATCTAATATGAGCTTTATAAATTGTAATACCAACTTGATAGCATTTCGATGACTATTGACAACCTCCACGATGTTTCTATCATTATTAAATTTTTTTGAAGAGATTAAAGATTTCAATTGGCTATATATATTTATAAAATGTTCGATACGATAACTAAAAAAATTCAATTATGTATTAAATCGTAGCAATATATACTTATAGTTTCTTATTAATATTTAAGAATTTACCTAGTAATTTGAAATATTGCACATATGTGTTGCGCATTCATTAGCAAGAATGTTTCCGCAGTTACCGTCGTGGTAATACCAATGAAGATTGTTAGAAAAAAATACAATATTATCAATCCGACATATTTTTCCCGTTCGATAAAAAAATTCATCGTGGACGTAAGATACCAAACTGATTGTCGCGATTCGTTTAATGGCATCACGATATCAAGAATATTTGGCGAAAACAATATAAATGCAAACACGAAATATGATGTGTATAAGCATACTGCAATCATCCAATATTATAATTTTAATTTTATAATTGCGTTACGATTGAGAATATTTTGTAGTTTAATTATGTTACTCACTTAATGTAATAATTGTATAGAATCTTCCGACATTAGCGCAATTATGTATGATTTTAAGTTCCTCTTTTTCTTTCAGAGAATTCCAATCAAACCGTACTTTTTCCATAAGCTTTCTTACCTAGAAAACAAAATACTGATAATTTATGTAAATACATTTCTTCAGTACAAAGAGAAATTCAATTTTTCAGTGCTTTATTGTTGTACGATTCAGTCGTGATTATAGAGATCGATGTTGTTTACAAACTTACTTTATTGCCATTAATAAACAAAACAAAATATACAATTGTGTAATATATTGTAAGTCCAAAGATCGAGCAAATATTTAAAAGAAGATCTACGCTGTATTCCACGGTGAAAAACAACGATAACTAGAATTATATAAATACTATTCATTTATGTATAAATATTTGAGTGATATATACGACGATAACTTATAATAAAATTGTCTGATAGAGTTATACCCGATAAAGAGTAGAAAGTAATATTATAGCTCATCCTTTACATTTTACAATAACTTCGTTAATAATTAAATTTTAAATTAAAAACTTAACATTTTCATTTGCGCGTGTCAATATATGTATAATATTATTTTAGACTCAAAATTATAAAATATTTAATTAGAATGTATTTATAAAAATGTAACAACACTGTGTAATCAAAGAGAAACAAGAGGAGGGAAAGTAATATAATCCTTTTAACTAAAATAGATTTTAAAAATTGGTTTTGTGTAAAAAAAACACAATATTTTGTTATTAAATTAAAATAAAAAAGCAAAATATATGCAAATATACACACGTACACATGATCTCTTCAGCAGAATGCAATGCTAAAAATCTATAATATATGTAATGTAAACCATAATTAGTAATAGAAAGAACTATAATCAGATTTATTGAATAACCTTTGGTATAAAAACTTCAAAAAAGAGATTCTGTTAAGTCTGCTGAGATGTTAGCATGTTTAGAGAACTATATTAGTAAAATCCATATTCTATTAAGTAACTTGTTATTTTGTGTAACTCAAGATGTGTAACCGAATAAAATGTTAAATAACAAAAACATTCAAATATACATATATATTACCGTGAAATAAATTATGAATAATTCAAAGAATATATCTTGAAATAGTTTTAAAACGTTCAAAAAGAAAAATGCTTTTTATAACAAATGTTGTTATGTATTGATATATTAGCGCTAATGCATAACTGCGAATTACTAAACAAATAATTTCATAAATAACAACTGAAATTATTTGCTTAATAATGAAGATGTTACGGGTAGTTATAATGCTCATGAGGGTCATAGTATCACCTTTTCCTCGTCTAAATTTTGAAATTTTAGTATTTATTAGAAATTAATAATAAATATTATGAAAAAGTACTAATAATAAAAACTGTCAAATTAAAAATATATAAATTATACTTTTTACAAAAAGTTTAATAATAAATAATAAAATTAAAATAATATGTTATATATGTATAATAACAAATTATTAATTATCAAATCAAATAATTAAAAGAATCATGAGGATAATAAGAACATTAGACAAATAGTTCTAAACAAATATTAAAGATTTGTACGAATATCGACAAACCTGCAAGAAGACATTAGATAAAAGAAGAAGAAACAAAAATATACAGTAAATGTATTTCGTGCGTTGTGTATAATATGGCCATAGACCAAGGCACGTTAATAGTATTTGATTAATTCTATAGTAACGATTCCCAGCAAAGTCCATGTCTGCGCGACATTTGAAAACTTTTGCGTCGAGTTATATGGAGAATCGTTTTTCTACTAATATCTATAAATATTGCGTAATATTTTTTTTTTACAAAATGCTGAGACTATATACAATAACAGCAAAATGTAAACTTTGCTAAAAAAATAGCAATAATTGCTATATAAAAAATTGATGAAAGAGACAATTTTATCATAATTATATATCATAGAATAATGAAAGAAAATAGTTCCATAAATTGTACGTAAATAATTCATTCTCACTAGAAGCAGTAAGATATAATAAGGGTAATAATATACACAGTTTGATTACTTTTTGTCTGAAGCAAACGCTTTACATTCATGTTCTATGGCCAAAGTCATATGTCTTCAGTTTCATATTTCTGTATGAAGTGACCACGTTAGTCATCATTTTTTGTAACAATAGAGAAACTTAAATTTGTAATATCATTGTGAGTATAATAGTAAACAAGATCGTAATTCTATCATCTTATAATTAAACAATCAAAAAGTTAATGAATAATACCGATAATGTAATATTATATTATTAATTTATTTTATGTAAGGTAAATAAATAGTAAAGTCAGTAGGTTAATTGCAGCTGTATTATTTTATTTTTATATGGTTATATATATGCTAAAACGCGTATGCTAAAACTATTTACATCGTGGCAATTTTTAATTTTGATTTTCGTGGGTAATCAAAAGAGGGGGAAAGAAATCATAATTTTCAAATTACTTTCATCTAATTTAATTTTTGCAAGGATAAAATAATAAATATATTTACGGATATAAATATATTATATATTACATTATATCAATAAATACTACTTATACATGATGAGAATTGCACTTAAAACAAAACACCGGAATATGTCAAAAACTAAAGTCAGTATAAGGTAAAAATGTTTTAGACAAAAGTTGTATGATTTGAAGAAGAATAAATAATGGTAATATTTTAAAAATAGTACTTTATGTAACAAGGGTAAGTCGACTTTTTGTGCATAAGTGCATAAAAAATTTAGTTTTATCTTCTAGGATTAATTTAATATAAAGATATTCAAATATAAACACAATAAATTTAAAAGTAACGTGTTTCCAAGATGTTATCTTTTACCTATCACGACACTTTTTTTCTCACCAAAGTACTTATCAATCACAATTATTAATTATCACATCATGTCACTATCGGCGCATAGAATAAATTACCGTAAAGTACGATAACGACGAGCTGACGAGCTGCAATAGGACAATAAAAATATAAAGTTTTTATACTCTTTACACAAGTTACTTGTTTTACCGTAGCATAGCCTTGCAAAGATGGAACGAATAAACTAAAATGGACCGCCAATGTGGAAGTCTTTATACTTCGGCGTATTATCATCACGAGACATTTTTGTATATTCAATGGCGTCGCGTACCATCGAGTATTACTTCTGTAATGCCATATATTAATTAATGTTATGTGCAATTATGTAAATTTTGAACATATACATACGTAACTAAAATTTTATAGTTTCTTTACACTTACATTTTTTTTAATATATTGTCGCTATGATCTATTATTTCTTGACCAATGTAGTTACAAAGGAACATGTAGCAAAAATGAAGGAAAACTTGTAAAAACATTAAGCTTGTACCGTTAATATCTCTTGCCATAACATGCTCGGAAAGCTATAGAACTTCCTACTTTTTAAAAATCATGTTAATAATATAATTAGATTTATAAACTTACACGATATAGATTAATACTTAATGATCCCACGCCAATAGGAATTGCCAAAAAATTGGTAACTGAAAAAGTGGATTTGAGAAACTCGACGAACCTTGAACAATTATCACACAGTAATATAAATTTGAGTTCTTAGAAAATGACTATTAAATCGTAAACAAATGTTCATTACATGTGAAATATATTACATATAAAAATGTAAAAAAGTATTATAAAAATACATTAATTAATTCAACAGTTTTGGAATATAAAATAATAGTTTCGTGAAAACACAATTTTTTATACACGGAGAAAATTTTATAATATAAATTATTACGTACGATAGTAGTTACGGACCATAAGAAAAAATTTAGAGAATTATATCATAAGTAATAAATTATATGATATTTGATAAAAAACATAGTAAAAAATTTCATAATTACTTCGTTGGGGTTTGCGCTACTATTTACCATAGTAATTTTTTTACTATATAAAATTTTCTTCATGTACTATTGAGAATAACTTCGGAAAAAATCTAAAGTCCATCTGATTAAGCATTGGAGATTGAGAATCGATTATATAAGTACGATTTAATTTGTTTCGTTGTAATAGTTGGTTGAATTAGAATCTTCAATTCGCAATCCTCAATTTCAAATGTATAATCTAATATAGATGAGTTTTATAAATTGCAATACTAACTTGATAGCATTTCGATGACTATCAATAGCCTCTACGATGTTTTTATGACAATTATATTTTCTTGAAGAGGCTAATGATTTTATCTGGCTTTTGTTTATAGTACGTTCGATTCGATAACTACAAAAATTCAATTATGTCATGATACTAAATTAAAATAATATATATTTCTTTTATTAGTATTTAAGAATTTGTCACCTAGTGATTTGAAACATTGCACATATGTGTTGGACATTCATTAGCATGAAAGTTTCCGCAGTTATCATTATGGTCATACCGATGAAGGATGTCAAGATCAAATACCATGTTAATAATTCGACGTATTTATCCCGCCCAATAAAAATATCAATCGCATATGAAAGATGCCAAAGTGATTGTCGCGATTCGTTTAAAGGCATTATAATATCAAGAATATTTGGTGAAAAAAATATTAATACAAAAAGAAAATATGTAGTGTATATCGTTACTGCAATCATACATACATATATGACATTTTAATTCTTATTAATTTTAATTTTAATTTTAAGTTCATGATCGCACTATTCAGAATGTTTTGTAACCTAATTACTCACCTAACACAATGATTGAATAGAATCTGCCGACATTAGCGCAATTGTGTATAATTTTAAGTTCTTGTTCCTCTTTTAGGGAATTCCAATCGTACTGCACTTTTTCTATAAGCTCCCTTATCTAGAAAAAGGTACTGATAATTTATATTGGTCTTTCGAATGTTTCAAAACGTACTCCATTGTAATACAATTCGATCAGTCGTAGTTATATAAATTGATCTTTTTTAATAAACTTACTTTATTTCCATTAACAAGTGTAGCAAAGTATAAAAATGTATAATATATTATAGGTCCGATGACCGACAAAATATTTAAAAGAAGATCCACACTATATTCCTTAGTGATAAATGCTGATAACTATAATTATATGGATGATTCACCCATGTATAGATGTTTGTGTACATATGACAATAATTTATATAATAACCTCCCTGGTAGAAATTTAGTGCAATTTTTGATTGGTCATTGGATAATTTTATTGGTTTCTGTGTGTGTGTGTGTGTGTGTGTGTGTGTGTGTGTGTGTGTGTGTGTGTGTGTCTAGTAATTAAATAGCAAAACTCTTTAAAATTCCAATCAAGACGTAACGTTTTTCTCGCAGTTATTGTATTATATAATATGCAAGCTGTATAATATCTGAACTCAGTTAACAGTAAAAGAAAATTATTTTTTGTGTTTATAGAGAAATTATTATTACTAGGTAGACCAAAGTTCAGTCACACTGCATGAATTTCTATCAGGACTATTGTCTAATATTTGTATTTGATATAAATACTAAGTTTTAAAATGTTTATGTTTATTAAATAATAAATTTACAAAAAATTTATAATAATATAAAGCCTTAAGCAGACATATATTGTATTTTTAAAAAATATTACCAACACACAAATAATAAAATAAAATAATACACTATATTCAATAAATTATTAATAATTTACAGTAAATTATTAATTTAAAAAGTTATGAAAATAATAATGCAAACTAGTTGTAAGAAGTTTAAATAGATTTGTTTGAACAATAACAAACCTGAAAAAACACATTACATAAAAGAAAGAGAAATAAAAATATGCAATAAACGTATTTCATCCGTTGTGTATAATATGGCCATAGACCAAGGCATATTAACAATATTCGATTTATTCTATAGTAACGACTTCCAGCGAAGTCCATGTCTGCACGATACTTGAAATACTATTGGGTCGAATTACATGGAGAGTTACGTTTTTACTAATATCTATAGGTATTATATGATACTTTTTTACAAAATGTTGAGAACTATATAATAATAGTAAGTTGTTACTTTGCGAAAAAAATAGCATAGTTACTGTCTTCTTTAAGTATTATAGAATAATGAAAGAAAATAATTTACTAAATTGTACATGAATAATTTATTTTCGCCAGTGACATAATGAAAGCGATAATATATACAATTTTCTTTATTTTTTCCAACGCAAGTACTTTATATTCGTATTTTATCATCAAAGTCATTTAAAGTCAAATATTTCTTTATTTCTTTATCTCCTAAAGCGATCGTGTTAGTCATCTTTTTTTAACAATACTTATATTCATTATGTTACTGTAAATAAATATAACAGAAAACAATAATTCTATTATATTCTAAGGAAGAACAACCAAAAGCGAAAAATTAAAGTAAGTTAACACTGTAGTTCTGTTTTATTTTATATATAATGTGAAAACAATTTAGTAGGTTAATTGCATATTATAAATTTCTATATGAGTATGCTAGACTATTGTATCGTAAAGTTTTAAACTTCAATTTTTATGCAGATAATCAAAAAAAAGACATAATCATTGTAAAGTATGAAATTGATGTGCTTGCAAGCTGAAATATAAATTCTATTAAATCTAAAACGAAAGAATTATTATTAGTCAAATTTTACCGTGGCAAATCCTTCAAAAGACATAATAAACAAGCTGTCAATGACAAATGTGCAGTGTCGCATGCTCCTTTGCATTATAAGCAGCAATAGCTTTTGCGCTTTCAACGGAGCAATGTACCACTGCACGTTGTATCTAAAATATTGTTATTAGAAAGTAAGAACTGAAATCTCTTATGTTGTAAATTCATTTTTCTTTAATTCTTAATAATTCCGTGATAGTCTGTTTGTTTTACTTCCACTTCTGATGTAAATAAGTAAAACAATACAGACCTATAACAAAAAACGTTTTTAGCAATCATATTTGTGATTAATTAATAATGAATGATTTTGTTACTTACATTCTATGAAAAACATTGCTGCTATGATCGATTACTTTCTGTCCTAAATAGTTGAAAAACAACATGTACCAAAAATGGCCAGAAATAAATAGAAAACTAACGAACATCTCATAATATTCCTTGGATTTTGTCAACCGAGAAAACTATATAGCACATAAATAATTAATTTGATTTTATAGAGAAAAAATAATTAAACATGTATTTACACAATATATGCAGCATATACATATATGCAGATATTATGTCAATAGATTCTACGTACAAATATATAAATATATGTATATAATTTGTAGGGAAAAGCGGGGTAGGATGACGAAGTGAGTAAGATGACGAATCGCTAATTTGTTTAAACTAATAACAGATATCGACCAATGTTGAACTCATTAAAGGCTTTAGATAATAGTAAGTATTTGTTGTAGTTTGATTTCAATCGGTCCACAAAAGTGAATAATATGATAAGAAATTTGTTTTAGGTATACCCATGCACAATTTTTTAGCACTTGTTTATAGGGAATGACGTAATTATAGTAAATACTTTCGGTTTTTAAAAACATTTTTATTAAATAAATAAGTGAATACTATGATTGCGGATAAGATGACGGATAACGTCAGATGATGCATTTGTACTTGCTGATGTTTTGCAACAAATGTAATTTCGTGTTATGTAAATTAAATTTGTAATTTGTAATACTAGTTATACTGATAATCTGTAAGTAAATATCATATGCAATTTATTAATTTTGTTATTTAAAAAAAACAAAGTAGTTGTACTATTAATATAATATATTGTTAAATAAAGAAGAAAATTGAAGTTTATATAATAGATAAATAATAGATAGGTTATAATGTCACTTAATTTGACTCTTTTCGCTATTGAAAGTCATCTTATCCACATAGGGGGGCAAGATGACGAAATTGACACGTTCTTAGAAAATCAAAATTTCTTAAAATTTTAATTTATTTAATAGTTTTTAATTTTTATGGTAGATACGAAGGGCTTTAGTAAATCTAAAAAAATAGATCATTATTTTTACACCATCACAGAAATGAGGAAAAATCGGTAAACCTTAGGGTCGTCATCTTACCCCCCTTTCCTCTACATATAGTATATATGACCGCTCAGTGACCGCGAATGTGTCTCTCACTGCGGTACTATCTCGCATTTGCCGGTAATTAGCGGTAGGCCGGGTAAATCAGCTATTTTTTTATAATAAATAATCGGTAACTGTTGCGAAAATCATAAAATGATAGAGAACTTTTTTACTCAGTTTAGTCCGTTGTACTTCTATGTAAGCATTATGTCAAAAATTTTCTGACACCCTGTGTATATATATATATATATATATATATAGATATATACATATAAAATATATAATATTAATAAGTGTATATTAATAATTACTCACATTATACAGATTAACGGCCAGCGATAGCACTGCTAATGGCAATAGTACTGAATACGCCAATGTAAAGTATTTCTGTATAATTGCGATAAACCTTAAATAGCAATAAATCTTAAATAAATTAAAGAAAGTACATAAATGATAGAATGCATACGAGTAATCGTTGTTAATTATATACGTTAATGATTTATATAACTTCTCGCATAAAATTTTATAACTAAAATAAATTTGAATATAAAATAAAGATTATAATGAGAGAGAGAGAATGTGTGTGTGTGTGTGTGTGTGTGTGTGTGTATTTATAAATATATATATATAAACAGCGTGATTAGCAGAGCGCAAATAGAGTTACAAATTTAAATTGATTAATTACTCCATAATATACGAATGTTTTGACTCATTTTGAGTTATAGGGTATCAGAAAACACAAATATTGTGTGATTCTTTCTTGGTTTCATGTTGAGTTACTCCCAGATTGCAAAATCCGAAGTATACGTAGGCAGAGAGGAAAAAAGAAAGATATTCTTATATAATATGTAATCTAACATGGCGACTAACATGGTGAATTAAGAATAAAGTAACTCACTATAAGACTACGAAGAAAATATTAAAAATTTAAATAGGTGTTCGAGATCTATATGCAAATCGATTCGCAAATTACAAGAAGTGATTGTTAATTTGTTTAGATACTGATCCGAAACACAAATGTTGATTCACAAAAGTTATCGCTTTAAAATGCTGTGATAAGAATACATAAGGGTGAAAGAATATGGAAGAATAAATAACTAAATATAAAATATGTGAGACGGATAAATATGAAGAATGTTCTAAACTTGGCAAACAAGAGCTTTGCATATTCAGAATCAGCACTTCATTAATTAAACTTTAAAACGATGTCAGACTGATTGCGGTCCAAAAGAGCAGGCTAAACTGCAGATCACTCTTTATGACTCTATCTGCGCTTTGCCGTTTGTAATTTTAACCGCGTTATTTACTCTCATCTTTTATTTTATACACGGAGAAATTTTTTTTTAATTACTATAAATAGTAAGCGCGCATCAAAGAAAGAATTTTGAAAATTTTTAATATGTTTTTTATCAAATTACAATAGTATTTACACTACTTATCGTATAATTCTTTGAAATTTATCCTTATCTGTAGCTATCGTACTTAATAATTTTTATTGTAAAATTTTCTCTGTGTATTTAAACTTCAAAAGTCTTTGAATTTACTTATTATTAAAATAAATTAATTTTCAAAATAAATATTATAGAGAAATCGGGAGGAAAATATTATAGAAGGTTTGAATATAAATTTCAATAGATAATACAGTAAATTGTAATTATACATAATTACGAACTCGATTGCGTTTTTGTACATATTAAATCCGTTGATTATCCCTTGACATATTATCAAATTTCTTTGCATAGAAGATGCAATACCTGTTACCGTATCTTTGAGTAACGCTTGTTCTATGCGGTAACTAAAATTGATAACGTAATTGTAATATGTTGCTATTAAAATCAATTGATTCATTTCTTAAAGCATATAGCTTTATTTTACCTGGCTATTTCAAATAAACTACACGCATGTTGTGTGAATGATATATTAAGCGTTTCGGTTGCTATCACTGTAGTTATACTATACGTGGCGAAAAAACATATTATCAGTAAAAGTGGAAAAAAATATTTTTGTTGATCTATAAAACACTCTATAAGAACCGGAAGTTGTCGTAAATGAGTTTCATTTTTACTGATTGCAATATCCAAAAGATTATTTGATATTAATTGTATCAAAATGAAGCAAAATGTACATATATAGATGATCACTGTAATTGAATAATTTAAGTCTTAATCGCAGTAATCAAATCTATAGTATAAAAGAATTATTCAAGGTATTGCTTACATGTTGTTATCAATGTGATGTATCTTCCAAAATTCGCGTATTGTTTTAATATTTTAATTTCTTGCACGTTGCTTAATTTATTCCAATTATAAAGTATTTGTTCCATAAGGTCTTGTAACTGTGTTAAAAAATAGTTATTTATTTATCTTTTCTCGAAAAAAATGCTTTAAATAAAATCTACTTTTCGTATAAATTTTTCTATAAGAGTATTTAGTTGACATCAAATATTCTTACCTTTCTTATACTTAAAGAGTAAGCATTATATTTTAACATATGAATTATCCATGGGATAGTGTACGTAAGAACACGTAGAATAAAATTCATATCACACTCTGTAGTGATGAAATTCGTTAGCTAAAAGTTAACCGTTTAAATTATTTCTATTTTTATATTACTATCATAGATAATTCTTTTGGTTAGAATACACTATTCATAATCTTATTAAATTACACCTAATATTTATGTAATAATTAATTTAATATTATTGGAATATTAAATTGCATCTGATTAATTTTTTTATCATTCCAATGTCGCCACTGTTGTTACTTAACATTCCGTTCTTAATTTAACTAAATAGAGTTAAATTTAACTCAAGAAATGTTAGGTTTGTGTATAAGTTTGTATGAAATTTATGCATTAATAACCTGAAAAATTGCACATGTGTTTTTTCTTTCGCGATGTGCGTGACTCATACAGCATCTGTTTAACGCGCTAAGGCTTATGAGTTTCGTTTATTCAGTCGTTGTTTCATACGTTTACACATTTTTATAGATCCTGATAAAATTCACTTTCTGTGTATGTTTTTTTCTTTTACCAAAAGAGACAGCAACTAAAGCCAAAAAAATTTTTTCCGACACATATGATGAGGAAGTATCAAATAGTAAATAAAAAATAATATACTGAAAAATCCGTTTAGTTAAATCAACTAAACTCTTGTTTGGATGTGGGCAAACAAATACATTGGACGCAACAAAACAATGTAGTTCGCCTATATTTAAACAAAAATTTAGTTGATTCAACAACATGGGTTTGTTAGTATAATATTACAAAATATTTCAACTACATTCTTTTGTTGCGTCAACCAATTTATCCACATCCAAACAAGAGTTTAGTTGATTCAACCATATAGGTTTCTCAGTGTATAGATTTTGTTAGTAATTTTAATTCTAACGATTAACTGAAATTGTTCAAAGAAAACCAACGACGAAAATCAGCTGCAAGTTCTGCTTGACGATAACTGAGCTGTGATGATGCAACTCATTTTGGTGCAACGTACTTTAATTTGTTAAAAAATTTAATAAACGTGCGCATACCTAATATTAAATTAAATACTTTCTTTGAAAGAAATCAATTTAATCACAGAAATAAATTAATTAAATGTAATGTTTTCTTAATTACATGATGTTTTGTATTAAAATAATAAAATAAATAAAGTTAAAAATAACAAAATATTATTTAACTTAAGGAATTAATTTAAATTTTTATGTTTTGTAGACTTTTAATATAAAAACAACTTATTTTTTTAGTTATTCCTAGATATTCACAAATAAAAGATTTTAGTTTAAATATTATTAGATTTATTACAATTTTTCGATTAAAAAAACCGAATATAAAAAAAGTATTATACACTAATGTCTTATACTAATATACTTTGTTTGTTTCGTTTAGTTTTGATATTAAAGAATATATACATATACAAAAAAATTGAGAAAAAAAAATTTTGACGTATTTAAAGTACTACAGTATAAATATTCATATATAATACAACGTATGTAATAGTAACAAATTATTAACATATAATTAAAAATAAATTTTTAAAATGACCACAAATAGATACTTAATAATAAAATTCGATGAATTTTATATAACCATTTAGCGGACAATTTTGTAATTTTGATGCACATAATTTAACGTTTGTAAAAAAGAAATATTTTTAATGAAAGTAGTTATTTAGTGTTTTCATAAGATGATATTCATAAGGTGATATTCATAAGATTTTAATTTTTATTAACTTTTATTAAATTCTTTTATTAATTTTATATTAAATAATATACAAAAAAATTAATAAAAAACGTAAAATAATACAAGAAATTACCTGGAATACTAGCCCCAATATAAACATTATGGTTATAGATATTATTAAAGTATTTCTGTAAATAGATTTTTGAAGTGGCCATAAGCCAGTACATAGTAACAAAATTCGATTAATTCTATAGTATTCATTTACTGAACAATTTTGCCATCTCGATGTAAATGTTACAAAGCGTTTGTGTTGTGTTTCTTTCTGCAAGCTGCTTTGTAGGTTCGACATATTTTGATTGCAGTTCTAATTCGTTACTTATAAGTATTTAAATAAATATTAAACTAATGCAAAAAATTAGAGCTATAATTTATTGCAATCATGCAAATTATAATTTTGATGCGTTCGTATCTATAACCTCCAGGCGAACATTATTGTGTGATTATCTTTTTTTTCCTACGTTAATTTTCCTGCGTTTTCTCTTTTCGATCGGCGCAAGCGCAATTGAGAAGTCGCTTTCCGACGTCTCTTCATTTCTATTCGAGACGCGAAATGTTACAGTGTTTTCTTTGTAGAGCGTATGGAAGTAATGTATGCTAATATTAATTAAGACTAATTAGAAAGATTGTTATACAATAATTATTAAAAAATATAATCTAAAAATTATATTCAGTATAGTAAAAATTTATTATGGATTACATCAAAACTCTAATTTAGTAAGCTGTCTTAACTATGATGCAATGCATTGTATTATGATATAAGTAGCCTTAAAATTCTTTATCCTCTTTTAAAATTGGTATGTTATTTTTGTTAAAATTTCTTTTTCGCGATGCTATAAATTTTGTTGTATTCACATTTAAGTTAGTACATATATACCTAGGTCTTTATAGTTGCTGAAAACAATACAGCAAAAATTCTAAAATAGTTAAAAATAGTTAATCTATAGCCGATCAAAATGCTAAATTTTGTTTTAGTAAAAACGTTATTCTTGATTTTGAAGTTTTTAGTAGATTTTAGAAAAAAGATAGGAATATGTAAGTTATGAGTTTTTATACTTTTTAAATTATAAAATTAGATTATGTTTTTTATCAATATTAATAAAGTAAAATGTTCAATTTCTGAAAAATAAAACAGTGCCACTTTATTTCTCGGAAATTAAAAAAACTTATGTTGATGACTTTTCTATAATAATAATTATTGTTATTTCAGAAATATCTAAAAAAACATACACGATGAATAAAGAAAACATAACTTATTTCTTTCAAAATTATTTTGTAAGTAAATTTTACTTATTAAATCAGAAATTATGGTTTTCAAAAATAAAAGGGACAATGAGTTCAAATTAAAGATGAAATCAACGAGAAGAATATAATGTTGAAATTACATGAAAAGAATCTCATTTAAGAATATTTATATCATTTAGATATATATATTCTGTTTTCAATTTAATAGTTAAATCCTCTTATCTAAAGATTAAATAATATAAGAATCTAAAAAAACGTAGATTTTGAAGTTTAAGAATCATAATAATGATGATATTATTGTATAATAATGGTTCGCTCTTTTTCATTTTTTGACGCAAGTTTTTGCGTTTATGTTGTGCCGTCAGAATCATTTTCTTGTAAAAATAAAAAACTTTTTCTTATGTCACTCTGAATATAATGGAAAACGAGACGGTAATAGTATTCTAATTGAAACAGTAGAACAAAAATTAAAAAGTTAAGTAATATTTAATAATAGAACATATTCCTACATTTATTTTATATGCAACAATACATTTTATACTAATTGCATCTGTAGCATTATATTTTTATTTGAAGCGTATACTACAAGAATGCTGTAACTACTTGCATCGGAGGTTCAAGCTTCGATTTCTATCTTATGTCGATAATCAGAAGAGGGAAAGAATCATCGCAAAGTATGAAATTGACATACTTGTAAGCTAAAATATGAATTCTATTAAAATAAATTTGAAGTAAAAATATTTGATAAGAATTATTAGTATCAAAATTTTACTGTGGCAAATCCTTCGAACGACGGAATAAACAAACCACCAATAACGATGGTGCAATGTCGCATGCCCCTTTGCATTACAAGCAGCAATAACTTCTGCGCTCGCAATGGAGCTGTATACCATTGCACATTATATCTAAAAAATCTTGCTATTATAAAATCATAATTAAAACTGATAAAGTGTGTGTTGGAAATTTATATTTAACAAATTAATTACACATAATTTTAACCCGCTTGTTTTATTAGCACTTAATGATCTCAAATAGAAATAAAACATACATATAATAAACAAGAAAAATATTTTAATTTCTAACTTTACAAATTATGTGCATGTAATTAAGGTTTAATAATATGTATGTTACTTACGTTTTGTAAAAAATATCGCTGCTATGATCGATTATTTTCTGTCCTAAATAGTTACCAAATAACATGTATCCAAAATGGCCAATAATGAATATAAAACTAACAATCATCTCATAATAGTCTTTAGAGTCTATTAATCGAGAAAACTGCAGCATATAAATTATTAGTTTGTTTCCGTAGAACAAAATAATAAAATTAATTTATATTTATAGGTACAATGCTAATAAACTGTATCAATTACTGATTGGTTAATAGCTATTGGTAAAATCAATGCGCGCGCGCGCAATATTAATAAGTAAAAATAAAATAATTACTCACGCGGTAAAGGTTAATGCTCAGCGACAGTACCCCTAAGGGTAATAGTAATGAATATGTTCGTTTAATATTTATCTTCAATAAGTCCATAAATCTTAAATAACAATAAATCTTAAATATGCGTATAGAAAGAGTATATAGGTTACATAAATGATTATAAATGATAACTATTAATTATTATATTGATATGTTTTATATGTGATAATTTACAATATTCTTATGTTATATAAATTTGTTGGAAAGTGAAAATCCCACTGTCTAATATAAAAAATTTCACATATTAATAACATTTACGAACTCGGTTGCTCTTCTATACATATTAAATCCATTGATTATTTCTTGATATATCATTGAATTTCTTTTGGTCGGTGCAATACTTTGTATAATATCTGGGTGTAATGCTTGTTCTATGCGGTAGCTAAAATTATTAATTTAATTATTATAACATCTTTATAAAATGCTTAAAATCAATTGATTTATTTTTTTAAAACTTTTTGAATTTTACCTAGCTATTTCAAACAATCCACAAACATGTTGTGTATATAACATATTAATCGTTTCAGCAGCTAGTACTGTGGTTAGACCACATATAACAACAACACATAATTGCAACAAAATTGGAAAAAAATATTTCTGTTGATCTATGAAACATTCAATTAGGATTGGAAATTGTCGTAAATGAGATTCATTTTTACTGGACATGATGTCTATTAGAATATTTGATAGAAACTGTACCAGAATGAAGCAAGAAATACATGTATACATAAACACTGTAATCAAATGATTACAAATTCGAATCTAATCAAATCAAAGTAATCGAAGCTAGATTACAAAAGATTTATACAAGATATTGCTTACATGTTAGAACTAATGTAATAAATCTTCCGAAAGCTGAATATTCTTTTATTATTTCAATTTCTTGTATGTTGTTTAATTCATTCCAATCACAACACACTCGTTCCATAAGATCTCGCATCTGTGTTCATAAGGTAATCGTTATTTAGTTTCTTTCCGAACATATTCTAAATAATATTTAATAATAAAAATCACACTTATTTTTCTCATAAGATTTACTTAAAAGTATTCGCATTTGATATTGTATGTTCTTACTTGTTTCATATTTAAACAGAGTGCATTATATTTTAATGTATAGCCTAGCCATGGAATGGTGTAGGTGAGGATATGTAGTAAAATATCTGTACTGTACTCTGTTGTGACAAAAGTCATTAGCTAAAAATGATATTTTCTATTCAAATTATTTTTTACTTTCATGATATCAATTATTAATATTTTTTACCAAAATAGATTTGAAAAGATTATTTAAAATATATATAAATGTAAATAAAAAAGTTTTAATCAAATATTAACAAGTTTATTGCAATTTATAATTTATTATGTTTTGTTACAATTCAAAATTTATAACAAAAAATATTTTTTAATAAAAATAATTACGCATTAATGTTTTTTAACTTTATATATAAGATTTTTATTTTTATTAAGTAAAGTTTGTTTTATTAATTTTTATATTAAATATTGTACAAAGAAAATTAATAAAATGTAAAATAAAAAAAGAAATTAGCATACCTGGGCTATTACGCCAGATGTAAGCATTATGGTCATAAATGGTATTATGATATATTTGGAACTAGACTTTTGATACGGCCATAAGCCAACACATAGTAACAGAATTCGGTTCATCGTATAGTATCTATTCATCGAGCAATTTTGCCATTTTGGTATGAATGTTATAACGCGTTTGTGTCGAATTTCTTTCCACGAGTTACCACTCAAATTTAGTACGCGCATGTTTGATTATAGATTATAATACTATTTCTGCGTATGTAAAATAATGTGCTATTTTTTTTATAAAATTACAATAGTTTACTATAGCCATGCGAATGATAGTTTTTACATATATTTAGCTACTGTCCGTATCAATAAGTCATAGGTAAACGGTATTATTTGCGTAATAAAACAATTTTTTTTGTGTATGTGTTTCATATTTCTCTTTTACATTCGATCGGCGCAAGCGCAATTGCAACGTCGCTTTTGCACGTTTCCGACGCTTCTTCATTTCTGTTCGAGACGCGGGACATAACAGTACTTTCTTTGCTACGTGCCTACAGAAATAATATGTGCTATATAATAACATCATTCGAGACTAACTAAAAACATGGTTATGCAAATATTGTTGGAAATTGTGATCTGTAATAAAATTTATTTGGCGAAGATTACATCATAAATACTGTAAATGTCATTTTGTATTACATTAAAACTCTAAGTTAGTGAGCTGTCATAATTACAATTTATTAGTTGCATTATAACGTAATTACATTTAAAATTGTATTACACAAAGAATCTATGTTTATATATAGCTTTGTTCCTCTATTAAATTAATTTATTAAGATTAAATTGTGCCGGAACATAAATATTCTTTTTACTAATCTAATTATCAGAAATGATAATAATATTATCATATAATAATAGATTGTTTTAATAAAAAAAGTGATAACATATATTTCTATTACTTAAGAAATACGACTCGATTGTTGCATATCTTCTTGACTAATGTCGCACTAATCCTTATTTCATTTTTTACATTGTGCATGATTCTATAAAAAAATGTATATATCGTATATTCCGTAAAATTTCACATTTATTTTTAATAAACTAAACGATAACAAATATAATTTTATAAATAGCTTTTATATTTTATTATATTAGCATTTACAACAAGATATATTAAAATTATTGCATTGTGACGATCTATATATGCGTGTTCAACTATAATGATAAATTTTATATTATAAACTTATTGGATAGAATAAATTACCATAAAATATGAAAGTGACATGCTTGTAAGCTGAAATAAAAAATTTCTTGACAAACAGGCAAAAATATTCAATAATAGATTATTATTAATGCTTCAATTTTACCGTGGCAAATCCTTCTAAAGATGGAATAAATAAGCCGCCAATCGTAATCGTGCAATATCGCATGCTTCTCTGCATTACAAGCAGCAATAACTTTTGAGCTTTTAATGGAGCCATGTACCATTGTACGTTGTATCTATGCAATGTATTAAAGGAAGATTATAATTGAAAGTTTCAATGTTGACACAAATTTTTTATTCTTTAGCATTATAATAACTATCTAATTAGCTCTCACGTTTTGTGAAAAATATCGCCGCTATGATCGATCACCTTCTGTCCCAAATAGTTACAGAAAAACAGATACCCAAATTGACCCATTACAAACAAAAGAGTTGTTACTGTCTCCTGATGTTCTTTAGTTGTTATCTGTCGAGAAAGCTACGATCACACAGCAAATGATCAGTTTGCTTTGTAAGGAATGCAGATTTTGCATCTAGAGATGCGATATTATATGCAGGTATCGCGTTTACAATATTTAATTAAAATATGTTAATTCAGCGTCACTATTATTAGTATCAATAAAAATATATATCAATAGTTACTTACGCGATAGAGATTGATGCTTAGCGATAGTACCGTCAATGGTAGTGCAGTGAAAAACACCCACTTAAAATTTTCTTTCGACATTTCAATAAACCTTAAACATTAATTACGTGCGTAGGATACATGTACAAATAATTATTGTCAATAATTACGTATAATTATTGGCAATAGTCATTTGCGATTTATATAATTCCTTGCACATGAAATTTTATATTTTATATCGATGCAAAATTATTAGAGAAATTAATAGTTTGAACAAAAATCATGCTACAGAATAAAAGAAATTTTCTTGTTTAAATTAATAAGAATTACGGATTACTCGATTGCTTTTCTGTGTATATCGACTGCGCTGATTATTCCCTGATATATTATCGAGTTTTTTTCAGCAACAGATATGACATCTTGTACCATACCTCTATGCAATGTTTGTTCTATGCGACAACTAAAAAGTAATTTGTATGTTTAATGTTGTCAAAATTATAATAATTCACTCGCTTCTTAAAACATTATTTACTTGGCTACTTCGAATAATCCGCAAGCATGTTGCGTATATAACATAAAAAGTGTCTCGACGGCTATCAGCACAGTTAGACTGCATAAAACGACAAAGAACAGATACAATAAAAGCGGAGTGAAATACTTTTGCTGATCTACAAAACATTCGATCTCGGCCGGAAATTGTCGCAGACGAGATTCGTTCACAGCCTTTGTGATGTCCAGAACAAAATTTGACAGAAGCTGTATCAAAATGAAGCTAAATGTACTCAAATAGATGGATACTGCAACAGTTAAATCAATTCTGAATTGCTATTAAATCCAGCAAGTTGAAAAATTATTCAATATATTGCTTACATGTCGTAACCAATGTGATGAGTCTTCCAATAGCTGAATATTTTTTTATTATCTCAAGTTCACGCGCGTTGTTTATTTCATTCCAGTCGATATGCACTCGTTCTATAAGGCTTTGCATCTACATTCATAATAATTATTTTACGTTTTTTAATATTCTAAATAAATTTAATATTGAATGTATTTACCTTTTTCGTATTTAAGCAAAGAATATTATATCTCAATAGATAAGTTAGCCATGGCATACTATATGCGAGGATCTTCAGAAGAAGATCCATACTGTATTCTCTTGTGACGAAGGTTGTAAACTGAAAGTAATATTTTCTTCCAAGTTATTTTGACTTTTCATTAATTTTGTCAATATTAAGCGGTCATTATCTACGGTAAAATTTCAAAAAATTTTTCATTTTTTTTCAATTTTTCGAAAGTACATGTATTCAAGAATTTACTGTATAATTTTGATGAAGAAATTCGAATTATTTCGATGTGTTACAGCTAATTTGTAATAGCGCTCGAAACGCTCACTCTGCTCAAATTGCACACCAACGGCTCTAAGTCATTCTACACTCTCTGCGCGACAAAAAATTTAATAACTATAAATACCTAATCGATTTTAATTTTTGGGAGCTTATTCTACACATCTATAGCTATTGTCTTTACCAAAATTATGTCAAAATATTGATTCTATTATATTTTTTACATAACAAAAAGAAATATGTTTCTTCTCACTTTTTTCGGAACAATACTACTTTTTATTTTTTAATAAAAATTATTAATTATGGTAGGAACGATAGCAACACTCATACAAATTAATAATTTATTGAGAAATCAATCCCGTAGTGGATACATTTGGTTTTTAAGACACCATATAAAAACATTGAAAAACAATAAATAACAATACTTTAAAATTATTTAATATTATTTAGATTGTAGTTTAATAAATACAAAAAAGAGAATTATTTAAATATATATACATAGTATATTCACTAAGAAACAATTTCTAAAAAAAACCTCAATTTTTGAATCATTACAGTAGAATGACCTCTTAATATAATTTTGGCTAGTAACTTTGCAATGGTTTTGTAGAAGTTAATCAATATACAATAATTATGTTCAAGATATATAATAATTTTAAGCGTCACTGAATTCGTTAAAACTTTATGTTATTTTAATTTTTTTACAGCTAATTTATTAAAATTAATACATTTATAAAAATTAATTTTTTTAACTTTTATATCAAACAACAATATTTTGAAGATAATTTTGATTAATTGCAAAAGTAAGATTTATAAACTGTTATACCTGAAATACTACTCCTGATATAAGTATTATGGTCATCATCGTTATTAGAACACATCTGAAACCAAAACTTTGATATGGCCATAGGCCAATACATAACAATAAATTTCGATTAATAGTGTAATAAGTATCTGCTGTGTTACTATCAGTCATCTCGGTGCAAGTGCCGTGACGCGATATGTGTAAAATTTTTTTCTTCTTTTATCTGCTAACATGTTCTATTATAATTTCATAATTTTTGTACATTTTTTCGCTTACAAATATCATACAGATATTACACTAATGTCGAAATTACGAAATTTTGCGGATATTAAAATTGTGTTGAATAACTAAGTTCAAATTGCAATTTTAACTTATACCTGACTAAAATGTCTATTATTAAAAACAAATACATTATTACTTGCAAAGTATGTATGTGTCGTGTAATTGGTTATTCGTTTTCTATTATCGTCATCTCTTATATTCGATCGACGCAAGCGCAATTGTAATGTCGTTTTCACATATTTTCAATGTCCCTTCAGTCTTATATGAGATGTAAAACGATGCGGACTTTCTTTCGATGTGTATATAACAATATCAATATGTAGACATATAAGATTAAAGGTTATTATTAAAATTACTATTTTATTTTATTATATTATACATAAACTTTTGATATATTTGATAATGCTTACCGAAGTAAAAAATTCAAGTGATTCAAGTGATGCCAATTCGGCAAATACACTATATAGTGTAAATTTACAACTTTTCAGGCTTCTTTGTATTATAATTTGTATTATAATACTATTGTATTATAAATTGTAGCAGTTTTTGTAATGGAATAGGGACGGAATACCAAGGTAACTTACATCTAATAATGATATTATGATCATTAGCTTTTGGCCTGTTCTTTTTTGTTGCACTGCTACATTGATGTAATAAGTTAGAGTAAAACATTTATACAATGTATCTCACTCTAACTTATTGCAGATATTGAGAATAGGCCTTTTTGTCATCAAAATAAGCGTGATTATTTACGCGTTTCTTTCTCATCATTGAGTAATGACGTCACTATATGAGTATAAAATACTCACATTATTGATTGTGAGTGATTTAGTATCATTTTAATATAAATGCAAAGCCAATTAATGTTAGCGCAATACTTACGCGAAACATGTTGAGACTTAGAGAAAGTACATCCAATATAAGTAACAAGAAATAAGACATTTCAAAGCAGAAATGAAAAGAATCAAAAAACATTCCACAAAAATAATATTTTAATATTAATAAAAGTACCAATTGAATAAATAATCATCCTCCGTATGACAAACACAAATAATTTTTTATTTAATTAAAATTGAATAGAAGAAAAATTTGGCATTAGAAGCAAGGTTTATTATTATCATGGAACATAATTTTAATATAATTTTTATTAAGGTATGTAGCATATATTGTTATTCAGCTTTGTGTGTCATTATTAGCTTATTAATTTTTTTACAGATTATAAATTGTTAAATAATCAAATTTTTAAGTTAATAATATTTGTACACACAGGTATTTTTTATCTCTAGAACAAAACAATAAATTTATAATTTTTTATCTTTTTCATACCATAAAAAATAAACAGCAATATTTTAATCCAATACATTTGTTATAAATTAAAAAAAATATTACACAATTAATGCCATAGCATTTGTTAAACAGAATTTGTAAATTAACAACAAGTTTTATACATTTTTAAATTAAGACATTTAATCAAATGTTTATTAAAAATATATTTTTTAAATTATAACATATTAAAATTTGTGTAATGTTATATTTCCCCCAAAAATTATAAAATTGGTGTCTTTGTAATTGAAATCACATACGCACATTACATGGAACATAAGAGTGTAAAAAAAGAAAGCAATAAACTCAAGGCCTAAAACAAAAAAAAAAAATTATTTATGGAGTTAATTGATATAATGATTATTATGTTTATATAATATTTTTCTTAATTTCTTACCGTAGCCAGACCTTCCAAACAGGGACTGAACAAACCAGCAGCATCAACTTTGTAACTCTTTGTACCTTTTCTAATTAGAAAGAATATCAATTTCTGTATTTTTAATGGAGCATTATACCATTTCGTATTACAGCTATATTACAAAAATTAATTAATAGTAAACTATAAATATATCTTCATTTTAATTATATGCGGATCTTCTGATCAGTTCAATTCAATTTATGATACATAAAATATATGTATTATTATGTTATATAAATATACTACATACATCATGTGATAGACATGTTCGTCACAATTTATAAATTCTTGTCCAACAAAGTTACCTATAATTAAAAATAGAAAAACGAAAATTATGTAACAGACTAATTTAATAGTTTCCATTTTTTCCTGTTGCATTGTGAGTATGCGAAATAGCTGTAAGTAAAATCGATGATTCTAACAATTAAAATTAATCTTATAAATAGCAAAATTTCATATGTAAACAGTATATTACACGAAAAAAACTTATAGTTGCTGTACATAGACCGGCTGTAATCATAAACAAATATGATAGTCCAAAGCTAGCCTTTAATAAATCTGAAAACCTAACAAAAAATTTCTTTATCATTAAATTGCTTAAAATTATAATATATCTTTATTCTATTTCGGGGCTGTTATAAATAATCTATTCATATAAAAGATATTTTTAAAATTAGCAGAATACTGACTCAAGCGCTCTTCTATGGGTATCCACTGCAGCGATTATTTTATCATGGAATATAATATAGCTTTTCGCTGTGGATAGTTGTGAAATGTCTACACTTAGCATATGTTTCATGCGGTAACTGTAAAATTCTGTATGTCATAAAAAATATATAACATATGGCATAGCATTAATTTAAAACCATAATAAAATTACAACATATAATTCTTGCATTATTTTAACAAGTACTAATCTCACATATAAATACACACACACATTTTTAATATATTATGTTCTTATATTATGTGCGTAATAGCGCGGAACTCATACATTTTTTTATATATACAAAATTAATAAATACATATTCGAATCCTTATATTATTATTTTCTACTTCCTAATTTTCAAGTTTTTTAATGCTCTATTGTCTTATCAATTCATATTTGTGTCATTACATACGTAAAGTAAGAAAAAAAAATATAAAAATAGAAATGGTAATTAATGGAGAAGAGAATAAATGGTACCAAAATCCAAGTGAAATACATAAAGTCTAATAAATTCTATAAATAGTATAAATTAAAAGGTTAATTTATCATTTGGCTAAAATAACTGATTGCTAGAAAACAATTTTCTAAGCATAAAAAATATACCAATAAATTTTGAAAGAGATAAAAGAAATAAAAAAGAAACAATAATAAAAACAATAATAAAAAGATATGTTAACAGAAATCTTTTTTATTTACGATGTACCTGGTAATTTTAAACATTCCGAAAGCGTGTAACGCATTTACCAATGAAAATGTTTCAGCAGCTATTCCAGTAATTCCACTAATAAGCACTCCCACAGCATCATGTATTATTACAAAATAAAAATATTTTTGTTGCTTAACAAAATAATGTGCCTGATAAAGAAGTAAACGCGGGCGAGACTCATTTAAAGGCTTCACGATGTCAAGTATATTCGGTATGTATTGTATTATAGTAAAACCGAAACATCCAAAACAGACGCATACTAAAATTTTTAAAATTTTATAAATTCATATAGTCAAAGAAAATAATAGTTGATTGACGTTCAAATTATATATGAGAAGATAAAAAACAAAAACTTTAATAAAGAATGCGTAGTTGCATTAACTTTGAAAATCAAGTAAACCTTAGAAAAATAAAAATCTTTCACATATTGATTTCTAAAAAGCATTACATTAATTTAATTATATCAAAATTTAAGAAATTTACAAAAGACGGAAAAATTGACTATGTTATAATATTTTAAACCTGCGTTCCGTATAACACTTGAAAAGTTTATAATTTTTGTATAATTAGATACTAAATTAAATTCGCACAAAGTAATTAAAAATTTAATTAGTGCATACTTCCTATAGCTATCGTAAATTGTCTTCCAATGGTAGCGTATTTGTGCATTATGGCAGTCTCTTGATCATTTACAATAATACTCCAGTTACTTTGAACATGGTTCCGTAATTGTTTTATCTATTACACAATTTAAGTAGAGACAGAATAAACATACTTATACGTTATACACATATATGAATTTGTTTATATTATTGTTTTTATATACTAATACACACGCGATATTTTCTGCAGTTTTAATTTGTAGAAATAAGTTTAGATTAAAATATTGATACACTTACATTTCCCATAACAGCAGAAAAAGTAATATATTTAATGAACCACATTAAAACGAGGAATATAACAGCTAATACTTCCAGAAGAAGATCAAAAGTGCATTCCGGAAGAAATAATTTCATAAACTGTAAGCAATACTTATTGATATATAAATATTTTAACTATAGAATAACAAATTGATTTTGTATATCTGAAAAAAAATTATTTTAAAAAACCCATGTACACACAAAATACGTTAAATTTAAACTATTTAAATTATATATTAAGTATTTGTATTATGTGTTACATATTTATTTTATGTTATTCAAAATGTATTATTAAACTTTAAATTGTGTTAGTAAGGATCTCAGATATTGCAAATTCTTGTATATGGAAATGCAGAAAGTAAAAATGATTCTATCTTTAGGTTGGTTTAGCATAATGAATCTGATTAAATATGCATTTTCAATTATGAAGGAAAAATATATGCGTCCTAATATAGTTATGCTATGAGATTTGAGTGATTTAAAAATCACTTTACAATTATGTTAACATTTTGGATTGTTTATTAGATAAGAATGTGTAACAACATTTAGAGTATATCAAATCGTGTACGCTTGCGATGCGTGCATATGTTTTTTAAAATAATTTTTTTTTTAAATGGACAAATAATTCTTATGTAACAAACTATGTTAATTACGCGCGCGAAAACGCCAAGCACGATTTGTAATAATATGTAATTTAATAAGATACCTGTACTCAATATGGCCCACTATGCTTTGGGTATTTTTCTAATTTTGTGATGTACGAAATTGAAAAATAAGGGTCAGATTAAAAATAAGTATTTCTGAAATCAAAAAATATATAAAATATTTTCAATTATTTATACAGTAAAGATTTAAAAAGAAGGCATTTGGACTGTGTTGATTATATTTGTACTCAATATGGTCTTGTTATATATTTTCCTCTTTTTCACAAGTATTTTTGAAAAAATGCGACATAAAAAATCAACATGTTTAATTAAGCACTTATTAATATACTTATAAAAAAAATTACACGTACAACTATAAAATATAAAACTGTGTTTATTTACTACGAGTCGTAGTAACTTTTACCTGTCAAAAAGCTCCTCCAACTGACTGGAAAGTAGACAAAAAATACTAATCAAAAGTTTAACACTAAATAAAGAAACAGAATCTTAACTTTTATATAATAATAAGATATATTGCGTTTTCAATAATGTTCCTGGCCATAATAGTTTCACCATGCAAAGAGTTTTCTTTTTTTAATTATAAATAAGATGTTTCAATAAAAATATAAAATAAATATAGTTTTAAAGAGCACAAATAACGAGTTACAATAATATGAATTGCGGATATTTATAATTGTTACATGACAATTATACATATAAAGTAAAAACCTACCTCTGAAATTTTAGGTATAGCACAATTTGAATAAAGTGTGATTATAAGTTATAAAAAGCAGTTAACTGGCATAAATACATCATATGGACTTCCTGAACGATATATTAGCTATCCGTGAAATTCGTTCAAATTATTTGAAAATGGGGCACGGGGAGTGAGCCAAATTGAGTACATGATCATACTGGTATTTTGTGTATATAATACACAAATACACAATTGTGTATATTATACATTATTATGTGTAAATATAAATATTTATATGTAAAAGCCATAAAAAATTGTACACTAGTTTTTTATTAAATAAAAAAAATAAATGTAATATATAGCAAGCATCAACTTGTATGAAACTTAAGTGAATTTAAACAAAATATCCGAAGTTTAATGTAATAAATCAGCAGAGGAGAGAAGGCGAGGTAATCAACTACATAGATGTGGGATTATGAAATTCCTGATATCTCATATATATTGTGTTGATTTCTGGGAATAACCAAATTACTTTTTTACATAATTCTTAAACTGTTTAGGCGTTATAACATGGCCACTAGTCATTAATTTTGTTGTTATGAAAACTGCATTTCAATATTGCAAGTAACCAAAAGTTTTATAAGTGTCCAAATCTCATTTTGAAAAATATGTCGAGTATTAATTTTTTAATTTTAACTTGAAAAGCTTAAATGTGGATCTCAAATAAAACATAATTGAATTTAATGTTTGACGTAATGTGTGCATACATTTAACGTATAAAGTAGTTATACTGCCTGCATTTAGGATTATGGACCATTGCGAGTGTCACAAATTTGAGTCTCTTCGCACGTAATACTTTTTACAACATTTTTACAATATTTAGCTAATATTGTTTGTTACAATACTGTTATAGGACTTCTACAATACGCAAAGTCAAAAAAGCTAAAGATTTTCAAAAATATATTTTTTATTCTTTTATGTAATACTATTATATACAAGATATTGATACTGATGTGCAAAATCTATTAAAGAGCGTTAATTTATTGTTTTTCAAACATAAAAATAAAAAAATATTTGTTTATAATGTTCCATATCCTTTTACAGTTCTATAACCGCAATCTTTTTTCTCTCTTCAGTAAATTTGTTAATTATGTTATGAATATCTGAAGAACTTCTGTTTATAATATGATTGGAACTCTCTGGGTAACAAACATGTATTAACAAGAATTATGCTACATAAATATTTAGCGAGTTATTTAAATAAAACAAAATGGTGATTGATAATCCCCTCCTCTGTAGAATCATAATAATGAAATGACACAATGTAAAAAAGTAGAAAAAAATTATAATAAAAAAAATATATTATAAATTTTAAGTAAAAATTTATTATTCGTGCAACGTAAAATATATGTAAAATATATATATAAATATATAGGAAATATTATCCAATGCAAATTAAGCCAATGCTTGATACAATAGGTCATGCTATAGCTCAAGCGGCTTGAGCACTTCCCTCGACGCGCTCTCATTCGCAAAATTAAAAAAATTAATATTTCGATTATTATTGCGGTATCCTCAAAACAATGGTGGACTTTTATGTTCACCTTAATTTTTTCGATCTTGTCATGAATTAATGGATAATATTCCCGTTTTACTCTGTATATTTGCTCTTAAAAAGTTTCGTTTAAATATCTAGTGTATTAGACACAGTATAATAAAATAAATAAATAATTAAATAACTATTACAATGCAGATATATACAACGTTATAGAGTTGAACATATATAACAAATAAAATAAAGTATATATGTTATTAATTATATAATAAATACAAAAAACAAATAAATACTTGATTTGTCATAAACGATATGTATATCAATAATGATAGTATGATCTGAATTTGTATGATGTTAGAATTATCATATGACCAAAGTCCGATTGATGACAAAAGGACGTAGTTGAGTCTATAGTACTTCTCCTCAGGAAACTCCATTTCAACTATTAGTCCAAGCGTTACTGAAAACTTTTAATCTATTGAAGTTTATTTTCTTTACGCTGTAATCACTTATATAATTCCTTTCGATATGGTATTATCAAATTATTAATTTTTTAATATTATTACGTATTGTTATGTCAAATGCTATAATGGAGATTCGAATATGTATATATAATATGCTTATATCCGTATACACAAAAAGAATGTGATCTAAAATATAATTTGAAATAAAGAATGTGCGTATATAGTTCTTAAAAGAGCAGCTATACCTTTGGTCTATTATGTTCCATTATAATAATAACTGAATTATAGTAATTTGTAGTAACACATACATAATGTTCTTTTTTTAATATTTCATAAATACTCAGTAAAAACAATATATTGTATCAATAGAATGTGTAGAATCGAGCATGACATATTATGTGTTTCCGAACTTTTTGGATGTGAAATTTTTAGAAGTGCTCAAAACAATACAGCATGATAATTGGAAAAATAAAATTCTTTTAATAATAAATGTAAATAGTAAATAATATAATAATAAATTTTTTTGTGCATATAAAAAACTGAAAAATGTTTTCATAAATTGATTTCTATTACATATTAGAAAAAAAGCTAATAAGGTAATATTAAAATAATATTAATAAAGAAGCAAAAATAATATCGAAAAATAAGAAAACATTTTTATATTAAAATAAGTAGTGCACAATAAAATTACTAATAACAATATATAATAAAATGTTCGAATAACAGCGTAAATACTTTGTAATTAAATATGTAAGTGTAATTTCAAAATTTTAAATACTTACATTCATATAAAGAAATTGTAAGACAGTTGCAAAATAGTAATAAAATAATAACATAGGCACACAAAAAAATATAAGTTGTGTGTCCGGCGAACTAGACCATGATAGCTTTATGTTTTTGGCATCGCTGAATCCAAATCTGAAACTCGTTTTGGCCCAAATTTTTCATATTCAAACATTAATATTCTTATACATAATTTGAATCCTTACATATCCCGATTTATTTTGTGTTTCATTACCTTTAATATTAGCTTTTAAGCGATGAAATTCAATAACTATTGCTTTTGCTAATGCAATTTTAATTTCTTCTGGTGAATAATTAAAAATAAAACAGGAACACCTATAATAAAAGTAAACAATATAGAAATAAATAACTAAAATTGTCCTAAATATATCTTGCAGAGTATTATATAATACCTTATGTTTATTTATGACAATACGAATTGACAATACTCTCTGTCTGCTTCACCGAATGGATAATCTACATTTTTAAGAATTTTGGGTAACTCCTTACTGGATTATGAAAAAATGTAATTTCTACAGTTGTGTAATATTAAAATTTATTCGGTACTTACTTCTTAGACTTATTGTAAATTGTCGTTCAATAGTAGCACATTTGTGCATTATCGTAATCTCTTTTCGTCGTTTACAATAATACTCCAGTTACTTCGGACATAGTTTTGTATTTGTTTCATCTATTAATATACACAATAAATATTGTACGCTTCAATTTATATTAATTTGTGTAATTTGTATTAATTAAATTAATTTTAGATTAAAGCATTGCTGAACTTGCATTTCTCATAATAGCACAAAAACTAATATATTCGATAAACCACGTTAAAATGAAGAAATTAACAGCTAATACTTCCAATTAAAAATCAAGACTGCATTCGGGAAGGAATAATTTCATAAACTGTAAGCAACACTTATTGATGTACGGATAATATTTTATCCGTATAGAATATATTAGTTTTTGTACCATTCGTATAGAATAATTCGTAAATTATGCGTATTTAAGAGAAAAAAATATTTAAAATTAGCCACCGATAAAATATGAGTTTAAAGTTCAAACTGTTTAAAGTTTAAAGTTTGTATACTAAATATACTAATATTTGTATTTTGTATTACATGTTTAATGTACGTTATTCAAATCATCAAGGAAAGAAGGCGGTTATGGACTAGACGTGGAATTTTTGAATTAAAACACAGATTCAATATTACACACGTGCACGGGCAGCGGGCCGCGTCGAGCGTCGCTTCCCCCATTCCATCACCATACGCCGTCTTGCTCGTATACGTTGCAACTTTGTAACATTGTATAAACAAAACTTTTAAAGATATTTATTTGAAAATTTGAAGACAATAAATTCAACTCTTTTTCTAGACTTGGTGCAAGTTTCAACTCTTAATGTTAACAATTAGAACTACAATCAATTTTAATTAAAAAAAAGTTATTTCGATTGTAAATTAAGATAGAATAAATTTTCTTTTTTAAGAATTTGTATAAATCGATTAGTTTTTGCGCCGATTTTTTATAATAAATATTAAAAGAGTTATTCCATTTATTAGCAAGAAAAAAATGTACCTACTTTTTGGAGCCATTTTTCGATAGTTTAAATTATAAAAATTGCTTTATTTCAAATTGATAGTACAACTCTTAAAGAATAAAAATACCTAAGTTGGTTACTGTGTGACTTGCCAAAGCTGAAGAAATTAATTTCTTCGGAGACGAGTTTGTAATAAACAAATAGCTTCTTGCAAAAACTAATGAAGATTTCGGGCTAAAATTTTACACACTTTTTCATCATCGCGAGAGGCATAGCGTATCACATTTTTAAAGCCATATCTTCAAATATTTATGAGTAATAAATAAGTGAACAAAAGACTTGTTTCGACTTGTTTTTAATTTTTTTACAACTAAACGTGTAAACCGATTTTAACTTCGCAGCTCATTTTGTAGTTCTTTTCAAAACTTACATTTTTTATTGGAAACTTATTTTTGTAAAATGTTTACGTTTCGTTGCACATGCAAAAAACCTGTTTTTTCGCACCTTTATGCCTACTTATCGAAACTAGTTGCGAGTCTCAAACACACACATTTTATTTCTAATCACCTTCCGAACATTTTGGTGAAGAGAAAGTGCCATTTACAATTAGTTCAAAGTTTTGGCTTTTTTTCAGCTTTTGGCTAATTTGACTGGACTATTAGTTAAGATATTAATTAGCCGAGCAAGCTTCTTGTCGATACTCTAAAGTCGGTTCTTCTGCGACGACCTCTTTCTCTTCCTCGATCTGTGAGCTGATTTGCCTATTATATGTATAGCCAGAAAATAAATAAGAAACTCGAAGAAAGAAAACGGAAACTAAAAATTATCAGACTGTTGGGTAAACACACAACAGAAAAACAATGAGGTTCCTAGGCAATCGCAAACCACATGTGCAGCAAGACGACGCGCGACGTGTATCTTTCTTTTTACATACATTTTAAAAATCTGTTGGGAATAAAGCGACTAAATCTTATCGATCCGAACAAGACAATGCATAATTAGTACTTTACAAAATTTATGTTAATGAAGTAACAATGTTAAAAAATATGACAAAATAGATTTCAAATTTTTAATAAAGATTTGTTTATTATTTGTGCAAAGTAAAATATATGTAAAATATTTTAATAATATTTAAAATTTCGCTCGTATGTCTACACGGAAAGAAAAATTAGCTAACTTTTATATAGAAAATTCGTCTAAAAAACTATAATAAAAAGGATGTAAAATAAATAGAATTTAATATACAGAGTGTTGTAAAACATGTGGGTCAACATTCGCAAAATGGTAGAAGACTTTTTTGTTCATCTCGATTCCTTCTACCTTATTACGAGCGTTGACCCGTATGTTTTAGAACACCTTGTACATGCCATTAAAGAATAAATATCATAGCATTATACGCAAAAATAAATAGATACGTATGTTAGACAGATATAATAAAAAAACTAAGCCACATAAGATATAACATTATCCTTTACTATCTCAACACTTGTTTTAAAACAGTACAGAAATTCGCTACCTTAGTAAGTATATTATTGTGATAAATTATTACTACTTCGTACTGAACAGAGTACAGTAAAATAAGAGAGTGACGCACTCATAAGCTAGAATAAATAATTAATTGAAAATAATTACTTTTTCAAATTTGCAAAATTCTATAATTAAAATTGTATAATTTAAAAATATTTTTTTATTACCGCTGTGAAACCTTCCAATGATGGACTGTATAAACCACCGACATCCATGTGATAATTTTTTATGGCTTTCTGCATGATAAATAGTATTTGTTTTTGTGTCTTCAATGGCGCATTGTACCATTGTATGCTGCATCTTTAATTAAAGAAATGTTATCATCTATATGTACGACATTTTACTTTATTTGTGTTTCTTACATCTTTTTGTAGACATCAACGTCGTAATCTATAAACTTCTGTCCAGCAAAATTAGTCAAGAACATATAGACGAAAAGACAAAAGACATATATGACAGACCTTATTAAATCATCTATTGTGCTCGCCGACATTATGACTTGAAACAACTGTCAAAATAGAATATTTATTGGCAGGTTGGTTTATTCGTCACATTGTTTTGCATTTTATTTTTTTACATTTTACTTTCTTTTTAAATAAAAACATTTGTACTACCAGAAATAGATTTACGCTCGATGAAGTCACTCCAAGTAATATTACAGCTAAATAAGGTATTGCAAAAGTTGATTTGACAATTTCGGAAAATCTTAAAAGGTGCAAAATATATTTATGAATGATTGTGGATTCTTGTTTTTGTTCTTGTAATAAAATAATTTATAAGTAACTAAATAAAATTAATTTTTAATGAAAAAGCATAGTCATCTGTATGCGAATATTAAGAAAATTAATGTTAAACTGTTTTATTAAAAACGAAAAAATTTATCTTATATTATTATATATAAGTTGCATAAATTCATGAAGGTAAATAAATATGCATAAATTGATGAAGCTATAAAAGGACCCCACACATTTTAAACATTTTGGCAGAGGAAACTTTTTATCTGAAATTTATAAAATTTCAGCTCATTTGACCAAAGCCAATTCTTTCCTATAAAATGTGCGAGATCCTTTACGCTAATATTATGCTACAAAAATTACGCAGTAGTTATAATTATATCATTATTTTTATACAAATCTGCGAATGATTAAGAATAGATATTTTAATTTTAATATAATTATGTATAAAAATTTAGTAATATTTTTTTAGTAAAAAATACAAACATATTTTAATTGCGACTTCAATGTGTATAACATGATACTGACTCGATTGCTCTCCTGTGACTATTTACAGCAGTTACTATATTATCCTGACAGACGCAATGTTTTTCCATAAATGCATTCGGCACACTTTTATCGATTATATGTTCCATACGATAACTATAGAAACAAACACATAAACTGAAAGCAAAGCAATTCATACGATTGAAGGGATACGTGATATTTACCTAGCTATTTTAAACAGTCCAAATGCGTGTATAGCAAGTATTAAACAAAATGATTCAGTCGATAAGATTGTCATTGCTGCAATGATAAGCCCTATATCTAAGTGTAATTGAATCGTGTGATAATATTTATCACAATCGAGAAAATATTCAACTTGAAATAATAATTCGTTTTGCTGAGATCTGTTTAATGGTGCTTTAATACCAAAAAAACTTGGCACATGTTGATTACAAATAACTACAAATATACTTAGATAAATCAAGGCTGAAATTATCAAGTAATAAAAATTAAATCTTAATATATTTCATGTCATTGTTAGTATTATATGATATTCTTATATAATATTTTAAACGTACTTAATTTAATAATATTATGTTAGAAATTTACAAATAAAAAATTATATATTCACTATATAAAAAATGCATATTTATTAACTATAAAACGTATTAATTAATTACAACAAAATATTCATTTACTTGCTAAACTTGTAGTGAGTAGCTTTGCCGCTTTTGCATATCGAAATATTATTTGAAGCTCGTTATTATCTTTCAAAGTATTCCAATCATTTTCAATTTGTTGCATTAATTCTTTTACCTGTTATTAATAATAAAATAAAATAAACAAAATGATGTAATTTTTCTGTGCAATTATTTTTAAATAAAAAAAATGTTTACAATATTTGAATTTAGAGACAAACAGCTTAAAGCTTCAAAAATTTTCTATCGTATTTAATTGGACAGATTTAAAATATTACGTTTATTTAAAAGTGTGGAAATTTTTTAAAACTGTAATTAGATAATTGGGGTTTATTTTGGATTTTACCGAATTGTCCAATCTCAGTTAAACAACTTTGAATAAGGATTCGGTAATAATTTGATAATAACTAGTTATTTGAATCTGAATTGGATACTGAATATAATTTGACCTGACTCAATTTAAACTTTTAATTCTTCTAACATTTTTATCTTTATTTTTATCTTTATTTATCGCTTCATTATTTTTTACACTAATTTTATTTTAAAATATTTCTTACAAGAAAAAATTAGTGAGAAAAGTAAGAAATACAAGTACAATACAAATACAATATATGTAGAGGAAAGTCATCAAGAATGATATATAGATCTCCTAAAGAGACTCTTTATTTCTCGAAAATTAAACATTGTATTTTATTAATAATAATGAAAACACAGTGCTTAAATAATTAAAGAAGTACAATCTGTATTCACATTCATAAATTTTTTAAATATAAAATTGGCTAAAAACGATTTCTTCAAAAGTAAGAATAAGATTTACATGATTTCTTTTTGCAAATTTTGTAGTTTAAGCAATTGCGAGTACGTTATTATATAATATTAATAATATTAATCATTAATATAGCATTGCTGTCTAATGTGTCAATTTTAGGACTTATTTCATTAGATGCTTATTTTTGTTTATATTACAAAAAATTGATTGTTACAAAACTCGAAACAATATTACACAAATTATTATGTACATTATTTTTTGGAAGATACTTTTTGGTTTGTATTTAAATTTCCAAACACATTTGTTAAATTCTGTTTGAAAACTACAATAAAATATAAAATGATATATCGGTGTTGGTGACCAATATCTATTATATAACAATATAACAAAGCTTTTATATTTTTCACCAGTATTTTTTATTATTACTTTCTGTAAAAGTTTATAATTTATATTCCTTTTTAAAAATAATTTTTTAATTAATTTTAAATTAAATTTAAATAAAATTTTTTGGTATTTTTTTTATGACGCTAATAAAATACATTAATCTATAACGATTGTTAAAATATTTCTTTACTATTCCTATACTTACATTTTCTGTGACAAAATAAAAAGTAATATATTTTACAATAAATATTATACATGGTAAAGCGGATGATAAAACTTTTAAAATGAGATCCACATCATATTTCATCGTAATCAACTTCATTAACTAAAAATGATATACTCAATTATTATTACACACACACACACACACACACACACACACACGCGCGCGCGCGCGCGCGCGCGTGTGTGTGTGTGGATGTACATGTATATATTTAAAGAGAATACTTAAACAAAACGATAAAAAAAAAATTTATGAAGAAGATGTAGTTATTGACAATATATATATTGCATAGATATGTAATATTTAAAAATAATTTCTAAATCAATAAAACAATAAATGCATAAATGATTATCATTACCTGAGGAAGTGTTACTGATATTAGAATAAAAGATGATACAATGCACTGAATTTGTCTTAATGTCGTATAACGATGTGGCCACAAGCCAATTACTGACAGAAAAATACGATTGAGTTTATAATAATCACTATTGAAGAGAGAGTCCATTTCTTACAATACTGAAATTATCTGTTCTTCAAGTTTATGTTGTGTTTCGACCAGTTGCACATATTTCGTTATAAAGTCTAATACTTTATTGCTACAAATTTTCATATCGTATTGTAAGAAAGAAAACAACAATAAATGATGTTATTTTCAGATAATTTGTAACAGATGAGAAAAGAAACAGGCTTAATCTTTTTCAATAGCAAATAGGTTTGGCTGCTATAGATAAGTGATAAATTATAAAAATGAGGGACATGAATGTATATTCTTTTTCAGGAGATAATAGTGTATCTATTATTTTTCTTGAATTTCGTGTCGGCGCAAGCGCAAGTCGCTTGTAGATTTACTGTATGGGGAGAAGGGTTCAGTATTATGTAGACAGTCAACGGGTGCACAACAGACAGTTAAGATAATAATTATAATGTTATAGTATAATATACGATAATCTGATAGAAATATGAGTGAAGTAAAACAGTTAGAATTTAAAAGTAAAATTCAAAAACAGTCTAAAAAAATTAAGTTTGATTAAAAGGTTGGAAAATAGACATTCTAAGTAAATTATTATTCAGTTTTATTTGTTATTATTAAGTATCTTCAATGTGACTTAACTTTGTGAAAAATTATCCAAATTACATGAACTTTTTTTAAATTAAAGGGCGAAGACTCTACTTTAAGAATTCCTGGGCGAAAGTTTAATTTGTTGAGTGACTCTTTTGTATTGCGCATAACCAAACATGTCTTTTTTTAATTGAAAAAAGTAAAAGTTTGTTATCATTTTTCACAAGTTCCTCGTTAAAATCTTGTTAACATTAATCTTAAAATTTATTCTTTCTAATTAAAAAAAAAACATGTCAAAAATTCGTCAAAAATTACTGTGATTTATAGGAATGTGGGTGCAATTGTTTTGAAGAGGAAAAATTCTTTTAATTTGCTTAATTTTTAGAAAGTAAAGGATAAAAATTATTATTTATGTCTTACTAAAAAATAGACAAGAGCACTAAGTATAAATTATCTTACTACACACGGTAAAATTTATCATGCCTCCTATAAAAACTTTCTTTCCAATTTAATACAAACTATAGGCACATCTAGCATTGCTTAATGCTTCTCCGAGAAAAACGATCACCCATCCAATCGTGAACCGCCGTCGACGTTGCTTCATTTCGAAGACCTTGCGGAATGCGAATCTTTTTCTCTAGTCTTCTAATCTTATTTCTAATTACACAATATTATTCCTGAGAGTTTTTTCTAAGGGGGGGGGGGGGGCGACGTGATTATTTTATATATATGAACTGTAGATTTTTTGTATAAAGCAAATATTGTCGTTAGATGACTAATAAATAACAATTTTTTTTTATTTATCAAAACAAATCGTACGTTGCCCTCTTTATTTTTGTCGTACTTTAATCCTGTAAAAGGATTTTGCATTCTGTTATTCCAATTCAAAAATCCAAGTTCCCCAAAAAATGTCGGTAATTGGACTCTGTCATTCCCGAATCCCCTTAACAATTATAATATTGAAATCACATACACACATTATATGGAACATAAAATTGTGAGAAATGAAAGCAATAAACTCATAGCCTAAAAGGAAAAAAACAGAGATAAAGAATTATTTAAGAAATTATTTATAATTGATATGATTATTTTTCTTAGTGACTTCTTACCGCGGCTAAACCTTCCAAACAGGGACTGAATAAACCAGCAGCGTCAACTTTATAACTTTTTGTAGTTTTTCTAATCAAAAAGAGTATCAATTTTTGTATCTTTAGTGGAGTATTGTACCATTTTGTATTGCATCTACATAGAAAAACTAATTAAACTTTTTTGATTTTGAAATTACATGTATATATGTGCATCTTTAAGGTATTAAATTTTTTTGATACTATATATCGTGCTTAAAAAAAGTAAATTAATTATGAGAAAATCGTGGTGTCGCTTTTCCCACTCTAAGTCCGCGTTCCAAGCGGTTGAGCGAGAAGCAATATATACGCTGTATACATGCTACTCTAATCTAGCGATCTAATATAGTAAAAGGGACATCGTGTAAAACGTTAAAATACCTTTTCATATATCATACGTTCGCGCGCATGCACATACACACGCGCACACATATACATTATAAAAAAATTATTTATTGAATTTGTAACATGGAATAACGAAGTATTGAGATAATTAAAAATATTGACGTTTATTTGTTAAAATTGCTTTACAGCATGAAAGTTATATATATTTTATTCTCACATGAGACAATAGGTACATACGTAAGAAGAGTCCGTTTTTTCAATGTTAGTAACATGTTAGCATTTGATTATCTAGGACGTCTAGGTACGTATTTAGGTACATTCGGAAGTGTTGTGATTAAATTTTATAAGCTTCTATTTTTTATTAATATTGTAACCATTTTATTTCTTATTTTGTCTAGAATGTGAGACTATTTGATATTTTATTTGATATTTTTTCGTAATTTTGTCACTGAGATATAAGTAAAAGATATATTGTAAGTAAAATTCAACTCATATAAAATAAGCCTTATCGTTATAGCTGGATCTTTGTGCTAATATTTACTTGTGTGATTTTATATATCTTACAAAGTTTATTGAACTGTGCGCTGAATAGAATTTTCGATCTCTCAAAATACACAAAATACAGCTATAAGATGAACCAGATTAGTAATATCACAATATTAAATTAATAATCAACCAAATAAGGCTTATTCTATATATTTAAGTTGTGTTTTCACACATGTTAAATCTATAGTCTTTTATAAGTAAAATTATTTTTAATTATTTCAAATTTGATTTGAATTTTTTTGATTTCAACTGTCTTTTTGTTACATTAAACCGCTAAATGCATCAGTAGGAAAAACGGCACAGCAATTCGACTTTTATTTATTATAGAGGAAGGTTCAATACTAGTATACTACGTTTTGAATATTTTTTAAACAAAAACTAAAAATTAAACTTTTTGAAAATAAAATGTGAATGTAAATGTCTTCTGTTAGATAATTGCAGAATATGTATTGTAATAATATAGATATATTTATAATATGAATGAATTAAATAACAAATATGAAGTTCAATGTTTATAAAGTTAAAATATTAGAATTGAGCATTTTAAGAATAGAAGCAATTTAAAAATTAAAGAATAAAAATAAACAATTTACTTAAAATAAAATTAAGTTGTGAAAAAAACAAATCTATGACGCACATTTATGTTCTCAATAAAAAATAAAATGCATCGGTTTTCGTGATGATTTTATGTCTCATATACAGCATTATGAGTAAAATACGAAAAAAATATATAAACAAAACAGTTTTAGAAAGCTATATACAAACATGTATAAAATAATATATTATTAATATTATTAATTTGTTTGAACTATGCAACTTGCAGAAGAAAATCATACAAATTTTATTCTTGTTTTTAAAGAATTTTACTTTTAACAGATTTTATGAAAAAGTTAACTTCTAGCAGGTTTTATAGAGAAAAAAGTGACGGATATATAAATTATAGATTTTTGTTTCTTTAATTATTTAAGCAGAGTATATTTTCATTAGTATTAATGCAGTGCATGTTTAAGGAGATTGGAGAATAAAGAAAATAAGGTGGTATCGCCATTAGGAGACCTATGTCAGTGAAACCTTCCTCTATATTATATACATATGTCATGTATAGTGTATACACTACATACATCATTCGATGAACATGTTCGTCACAATTTATAAATTCTTGCCCAACAAAATTACCTATAATTAAAAATAAGAAAACAAAAACTAAGTAACAGACTAATTTAATAATTTCCATTTTTTCCTGTTGCATTGTGATTATACGAAATAGCTGCAAATAAAATTAATGATTGTAATAATTAGAATTACTCTTATAAGTGTCACAAAATTTTATATGTAAACAATATGTTACATACACGAAAAAAACTTATAGTTGCCGTACATATCGCTATTATAATCATAAACAAATATGATAGTCCAAAGCTAGTTTTTAATAAATCCGAAAACCTAATTAAATAAAAATTTTTTGTCATATTTGTTAAATTGCACAAAGTTACAATATCTTTATTCTACCTCTGAACTCTTGTAAAAAATAATCTATTCGTATAAAAAGTATTTTTGTAATTAACAGAGTACTGACTCAAGTGCTTTTCTATGGATATCCACTGCAGCGGTTATTTTATCATGGAATATAATATAACTTTTAGCTGTAGATAGTTGTAAAATATCTACGCTCATCATACGTTTCATGCGGTAACTGTAAAATTCTATATGTCATAAAAAAGATATATAACATAACATGTGATCGATATATTATTATAATACTATTATAACGCGTACACACACACACACATACACACATACACACACACACACACACACACACACACACACACACACACACACACACACACATCTTCTATGCATATATCACATTCTTATAAAGTAAAGTAAAAAAAAGTAGCGCAAGATAATGTGGAAACAGAAATAAACGATATTAACGGGATTATAATAATGGGATTCGACTCTACATGAAATAATAAATGCCACAAATAAAAAAGTTACAAATTGATATCAATCAAAAGTATTTGATTTAATACTTAAAAAGATTTGTTTAATCAAAAAAGAATATATATACCGAGAAATTTTTAATTTAAAGCGATAAAAAATAAACAAAGAAAAAAACATTTCAATTTTAAGAATTGTTTTTCATTGACTACCTGGCAATTTTAAACATCCCGAAAGCGTGTAACGCACATATTAATGAAAATGTTTCAGTAGCTATTCCAGTAATCCCAGTAATCAGCCATCCTATAGCATCATGTATTATTATAATATAAAAATATTTTTGTTGATTGGCAAAATATTGTGCTTGACGGAGAAGTATACGTGGGCGTGACTCATTTAAAGGCTTCACGATGTCAAGTATATCCGGTATGTATTGTATTAAAGTAAAACCAAAACATCCAAAACAGACGCATACTAAAAATTTTTTAATTTCATTAATTTATACTGTCAAAGAAAATTATAGTTGATTAACGTTCAAGTTATATATGATAAGATAAAAAACGAAAACTTTAATAAAGAATGCGTATAGTTGCATTAAAATCAAATAAAACTTAATAAAATAAAAAATTTTTACATATTAGTTTTTAAAAAGCATTACATTAGTTTAGTCAAAATTTAAGTTACAAAAGGTTGGATATCAAGTAAATCCGGAATACATATACTGTATTGAAGTAAAAGCAAAATATCTAAAGTAGAAACATATTTTTTTAATTTTATTAATCTAAAACAAAAACTTTAGCAAAATGCGCGGTAGTCTTAATTTTCTAAGTCAAACAAGCATAACTTAATAAAACAAATATTTTTTATTATATTTATTAGATATCTGCAAAATTTTACGTTAGATGATTTGTATAAAAAAATTTAAGTAACAAAAGATAAATTAATTTCTTCTTTTTAACTTGTATTTCGTTTAACACAGAAATGTTATTATCTTACAAATTAGATGACTCAAATTTATATAATTCAGATGACATAATTAAAAATTTTCTCGATACTTACTTCCTATAGCTATTGTAAATTGTCTTCCAATGGTAGCATATTTGTGCATTATATCGATCTCTTGATCGTTTACCAGAATATTCCAATGACTTTGAACATGTTTCCGTAATTGTTTTATCTATTAGTATATGCACAATGAATATTGTGTGTATATAGTCATTAACTTCAGATTAAATTATTGTCTTGTACTTACATTATCCATAACAATAGAAAAAGTAATATATTTGATAAACCATATTAAAATGAGGAAATTAATAGCCAATACTTCCAAAAGAAGATCAAGACTGACTTCCGGAACGAATAATTTCATAAACTGTAAACAACACTTACTAATAATATTTTATAACTGTGGCATAATTAGTAGATTTTGTGTGCGTATCTGAAAGAAAAATTATTTTAAAAAACTCGTGCACACATAAAATGGATTCAAACTGTTTAAAGTATACTCTAAGTATTTGTATTGTATTGCATATTTTGTTATGTTATTCAAATCTATTATTATTTTGAATGGAATTTTAAATATTAAAAATTCTTGTACATAGAAATACAAAAGATAAAAATAATATTCAATTTTTATATTAATTTACAGTCACATGATAAATCCGATTGAGTATGCGTAATGATGAAAAAGAAGAAAACATGATTTATACTAAAACAGTTGTGTTACGAAATTCAAATAAATTTAAAAATCATTTTACAATTATGTCATAAAAATTTTTTAATTATTACATTCGCGATGCGAAGAGAGTATTCAACAAGTGTGTAACTATATCTAGAATATATTAAATTGCTATTTTGAGTGAGTGAGTGAGTGAGTGAGTGAGTGAGTGAGTGAGTGAGTGTGTGTGTGTGTGTGTGTGTGTGTGTGTGTGTGTGTGTGTTTATATGCACGTGTGCGTGTATGTGTATGCGTGCCCGCATATATATGTCTTTTAAAATAATTTTTTTGTCATATAAGCAAATAACATTTTATGTAACAAATTACTTGTTTTTTACATATAAAACATAAACATATTTACATTAATACTAAAATAATTATTAAAAATCAAAAAAGAAACTAAACCTTAATTTTACATTTAAATGGAATCAAAGTTAAATTATTTGCTGCTTTTAAAATGTTTTTTTTATATTTTAAGTATTAGATAGCAGAATAGTTATAGTTAAAAGAACTAATATTATAAACCACCTATGTACAATGTCATAGAATTAAATATTCATAACAATTTAAATAAAGTATATAGTGAAAAAATAGATACTGTATAATTGTATATGATAAAAAGTATAGATACCTGAGTTGTTAAAAATGATATATATATCAACACTGATAGTATGATTTGAATTTGTTTGATGCTAGAATTATCATATGGCCAGAGTCCAATCGATGATAAAAGGATGTAGTTGAGTCTATAGTATTTCTCCTCGGGTAACATTTTATCTAATAGTAGAAGCGTTTCTAGAAACTTACGGTCTATAGAAGTTTCTTTTTAATCTGCTACAGTTTATTTAATTTCTTTAAGTATCGCATTATCAATTTTTTAACATTACATTATTGTCGTACGATAAAGATAAATGCTACATAATTGAGATTTGGATATATGTATATAACATGTAATATGCTTATATCCGCACGAGAATATGGTCCAGAATAAAAAAATGTGCATACACATTTCTCGAAAAAGCAGCTATACCTTTGCTCTATTATACTCTGTTATAATAATAACTAAATGATCATAATTTATAGTAAGTAGTGTATACATTGACATTCCTTATTTTTCTTCTGTTTTATAGATGCACGTGAAGGAAGCAGAATATATCGTATCAATAGAACGGAATCGAATATGATGCATGGCGTAATTTTTAAACGTGTTTAAACTAATGCAGCACAAGTGGTAAAATTGAAAAATTAAATTTTTTTAATAATAAAAGAAAATTGTAGAGCATTACATTAGTGGTAATTTTTTTTTGTATAATGCGTTACGTGTATATACGATTGTGTACAAACAAAGCTGTGGGCAAAAACAAACAAATCCCTGTTCCCAAACTTTTTGATCCCTATTATCTATTTTAGAGGAGAAAAACTAATATTACAGTATTAAAATAATACTAAGGTGTATAGACTGTATAGTATTAAAATAATACTAATTTGATTATTTATTAATAATACTGTTTGATACAATAATAATACTTTTTCCAATCATTAAAGGTGATTTCATATAACACTCATTATAATGTTTGAATAAAATAAATAAAATAAATTAAAAATATAAATATATAAAATAAATAAAATAAATATATCCACAGAAATCAAAGAAATTGTTCTTTGGTGTGTGTGTGCGTGTGTTGTGTGTAACAGTAATATTACGTAACGACGAAATCACACAATAAACAGTATAAATCTTTTATAATTTTAAATGTGCAACTTGTAATTTTAAATTTATAACATAATTATATCCATGTAAAATAATTATAGAATATTTGTGTAATAATAAAAAAATATTAATTTAATTAATAATTAAACAAAAAATTGGATAAGAAAGAAACTTATTTCAAAATGACGACTGTACATTTGTCTAATTATAAGAAAAGATAAAAACTAAATTTGTTTAGGTGGATATATTGTATTTGAATAATCTCACAAATTTCATTTTTTCAGTGACATTATGTTGCAGCAATAAGTTACAGTTACAAGTCTTTTATTTCATATGAAAAGATACATGATGTTGATAAATACATTTAATGAAATTCATTAACTTAACTTAAGAAAGTTGCCTGTGTAAAGTTAGCACCGCATCTTCCAAAATTGAAAGTTTTATCAAGAGTACTATTTGCACTCCGAAAAGTACTAGAGTTCCTGATAGATATTAGTAAAAGTACTGGAATATATAATGCGAAATACGTAGAGAAATCGCAATTTAAAAATATGAGGTGCTAACTTCCCGTGACATGAAAAATATATTGTTTTAATGATCCTATCTTAAAAAGTACTCGAAAAGTACTAGAGTTCCTGATATATTTTAACAATAGTACCAACCGCCTAAACGTTTTGAAAAAATTATTGAAATTTGGAGCCACTTTTATGAAAGATGAGGTGCCAGCTGTAATCTTAAACATTTTTTTTCAGTATTTATTAGTTGGTATTATTATTAAAATGTATCAGGACCTCTAATACTTTTTGAGTACTTTACGATAGAATCATTAAAAAGATATTTTTCCATTTTGCGGTGCCATCTTCAAATTTTAATAATTTTTTCAAAATATTTGGCAGTTGATACTATTGTTAAAATGTATCAGAAACTCTAGTACTTTTCGAGTACTTTAAAATAGAATCATAAAACAATATATTTTTCACTGTCGCGGTTCCACGGAAAGTTAGCACCTAATATTTTCAAATTGTCATTTCTTTAAGTATTTCGGCTCTTGCTAATATCTATCAGGAACTCTAGTACTCTTCGGCGTGCAAATAGTATTCTTAATAAAACTTTTAATTTTGGAAGATGCGGTGCTAACTTCACACAAGCAAGAAAGTTCAAACTATAATAAAAAGGATGTAAAATAAATAGAATTTAATATACAGGGTGTTGTAAAACATGTGGGTCAACGCTCGCAAAATGGTAGAAGACTTTTTTGTTCATCCCGACTCCTTCTACCCTTTTACGAGCGCTGACCCGTATGTTTTAGGACACACTGTATATGCCATTAAAGAATAAATATCATAGCATTATACGCAAAAATAAATAGATACGTATGTTAGACAGATATACTAAGAAAACTAAGATACATAAGATATAACATTATCCTTTGCTATCTCAACACTTGTTTTAAAACAGTACAGAAATTCGCTACCTTAGTAAGTAAATCATTGTGATAAATTATTACTATTTCGTACTGAACAGAGTACAGTAAAATAAGAGAGTGACGCACTCATAAGCTAGAATAAATAATTAATTGAAAATAATTAATTTTTCAAATTTGCAAAATTGTATAATTAAAATTGTATAATTAAAAAATATTTTATTACCGCTGTAAAACCTTCCAATGATGGACTGTATAAACCACCGACATCCATGTGATAATTTTTTATGGCTTTCTGCATGATAAATAGTATTTGTTTTTGTGTCCTCAGCGGCGCATTGTACCATTGTATGTTGCATCTTTAATTATAGAAATGTTATCATCTATATGTACGACATCTTACTTTATTTGTGTTTCTTACATCTTGTTGTAGACATCAACGTCGTGATCTATAAACTTCTGTCCAGCATAATTAGTCGAGAACATATAGACGAAATGACAAAAGACATATATGACAGATTTTATTAAATCATCTATTGTGCTCGCCGACATTATGACTTGAAACAACTGTCAAAATAGAATATTTATTGGCACGTTGGTTTATTCGTCACATTGTTTTGTATTTTATTTTTTTACATTTTACTTTCTTTTTAAATAAAAACATTTGTACTACCAGAAATAGATTTACGCTCGATGAAGTCACTCCAAGTAATATTAAAGCTAAATAAGGTATTGCAAAAGTTGATTTGACAATTTCGGAAAATCTTAAAAGGTGCGAAATATACTTATAAATTGTGGATTCTTGTTTTTGTTCTTGGAATAAAATAATTTATAAGTAAATAAATGAAATTAATTTTTAATGAAAAAGCATAGTCATCTTTATGTAAATATTAAGAAAATTAATGTTAAACTGTTTTATTAAAAATGAAAAAATTTATCTTATATTATTATATATAAGCTGCATAAATTCATGAAGGTATATAAATATGCATTAATTGATGAAGCTATAAAAGGACCCCACACATTTTAAACTATTTTGGCAGAGGAAACTTTTTATCTGCAACTTACATAAAATTTCAGCTCATTTGACCAAAGCTAGCCAATTCTTTCCTATAAAATGTGCGAGATCCTTTACACTAACATTACGCTACAAAAATTACGCAGTAGTTATAATTATATCATTATTTTTATACAAATCTGCGAATGATTAAGAATAGATATTTTAATTTTAATATAATTATGTATAAAAATTTAGTAATATTTTTTTAGTAAAAAATACAAACATATTTTAATTGCGACTTCAATGTGTATAACATGATACTGACTCGATTGCTCTCCTGTGACTATTTACAGCAGTTACTATATTAGCCTGACAGACGCAATGTTTTTTCATAAATGCATTCGGCACACTTTTATCGATTATATGTTCCATACGATAACTATAGAAACAAACACGTAAACTGAAGGCAATGCAATTCATACGATTGAAGGGATACGTGATATTTACCTAGCTATTTTAAACAGTCCAAATGCGTGTATAGCAAGTATTAAACAAAATGATTCAGTCGATAAGATTGTCATTGCTGCAATGATAAGCCCTATATCTAAGTGTAATTGAATCGTGTGATAATATTTATCACGATCGAGAAAATATTCAACTTGAAATAATAATTCGTTTTGCTGAGATCTGTTTAATGGTGCTTTAATATCAAGAAAACTTGGCACATGTTGATTACAAATAACTGCGAATATACTTAGATAAATCAAGGCTGAAATTATCAAGTAATAAAAATTAAATCTTAATATATTTCATGTCATTGTTAGTATTATATGATATTCTTATATAATATTTTATACGTACTTAATTTAATAATATTGTGTTAGAAATTTACAAATAAAAAATTATATATTCACTATATAAAAAATGCATATTAATTAACTATAAAACGTATTAATTAATTACAACAAAATATTCATTTACTTGCTAAACTTGTAGTGAGTAGCTTTGCCACTTTTGCATATCGAAATATTATTTGAAGCTCGTTATTATCTTTCAAAGTATTCCAATCATTTTCAATTTGTTGCATTAATTCTTTTACCTGTTATTAATAATAAAATAGAATAAACAAAATGATGTAATTTTTCTGTGCAATTATTTTTAATAAAATTAAAAAATGTTTACAATATTTGAATTTAGAGAAAAACAGCTTAAAGCTTCAAAAATTTTCTATCGTATTTAATTGGACAGATTTAAAATATTACGTTTATCTAAAAGTGTGGAAATTTTTTAAAACTGTAATTAAATAATTGAGGTTTATTTTGGATTTTACCGAATTGTCCAATCTCAGTTAGACAACTTTGAATAAGAATTCGGTAATAATTTGATAATAACTAGTTATTTGAATCTGAATTGGATACTGAATATAATTTGACCTGACTCAATTTAAACTTTTAATTCTTCTAACATCTTTATTTATCGCTTCATTATTTTTTACACTAATTTTATTTTAAAATATTTTTTACAAGAAAAAATTCGTGAGAAAAATACAAGTACAATACAAATACAATATATGTAGAGGAAAATCATCAAGAATGATATATAGATCTCCTAAAGAGACTCTTTATTTCTCGAAAATTAAACATTGTATTTTATTAATAATAATAAAAACACAGTGCTTAGATAATTAAAAAAGTACAATCTGTATTCACATTCATAAATTTTTTAAATATAAAATTGGCTAAAAACGATTTCTTCTAAAGTAAGAATAAGATTTACATGATTTCTTTTTGCAAATTATGTAGTTTAAGCAATTGCGAGTACGTTATTATATAATATTAATAATATTAATTATTATAAAATATTAATACAATATTAATATTAAAATATAACATTGCTGTCTAATGTGTCAATTTAGGGCTTATTTCATTGAATGCTTATTTTTGTTTATATTACAAAAAATTAATTGTTACAAAACTCGAAACAATATTACACAAATTGTTATGTACATTATTTCTTGGAAGATACTTTTTGGTTTGAATTTAAATTTCCAAACATATTTTTGTTAAATTCTGTTTGAAAACTACAATAAAATATAAAATGATATATCGGTGTTGGTGACCAATATCTATTATATAACAATATAACAAAGCTTTTATATTTTTCACCAGTATTTTTTATTATTACTTTCTGTAAAAGTTTATAATTTATATTCCTTTAAAAAATGGTTTTTAAATTAATTTTAAATTAAATTTAAATGAAATTTTTTGGTATTTTTTTTATGACGCTAATAAAATACATTAATCTATAACAATTGTTAAAATAATTCTTTACTATTCCTATACTTACATTTTCTGTGACAAAATAAAAAGTAATATATTTTACAGTAAATATTATACATGGTAAAGCGGATGATAAAATTCTTAAAATGAGATCCACATCATATTTCATCGTAATCAATTTCATTAACTAAAAATGATATACTCAATTACTATTATATATATATATATGTGTGTATATATATATATATATATATATATATATATATATATATACATGTGTGTGTGTATGTATATGTATATATTTAAAGAGAATACTTAAACGAAACGATAAAAAAAATTTATGAACAAGATGTAGTTATTAACAATATATTGCATAGATATGTAATATTTAAAAATAATTTCTAAATCAATAAAACAATAAATGCATAAATGATTATCATTACCTGAGGAAGTGTTACTGATATTAGAATAAAAGATGATACAATGCACTGAATTTGTCTCAATGTCGTATAACGATGTGGCCACAAGCCAATTACTGACAGAAAAATACGATTGAGTTTATAATAATCACTATTGAAGAGAGAGTCCATTTCTTACAATACTGAAATTATCTGTTCTTCAAGTTTATGTTGTGTTTCGACCAGTTGCACATATTTCGTTATAAAGTCTAATACTTTATTGCTACAAATTTTCATATCGTATTGTAAGAAAGAAAACAACAATAAATGATGTTATTTTCAGATAATTTGTAACAGATGAGAAAAGAAACAGGCTTAATCTTTTTCAATAGCAAATAGGTTTGGCTGCTATAGATAAGTGATAAATTATAAAAATGAGGGACATGAATGTATATTCTTTTTCAGGAGATAATAGTATATCTATTATTTTTCTTGAATTTCGTGTCGGCGCAAGCGCAAGTCGCTTGTAGATTTACTGTATGGGGAGAAGGGTTCAGTATTATGTAGACAGTCAACGGGTGCACAACAGACAGTTAAGATAATATTCATAATGTTATGGTATAATATACAATAATCTGATAGAAATATGAGTGAAGTAAAACAGTTAGAATTTAAAAGTAAAATTCAAAAACAGTTTAAAAAAATTGAGTTTGATTAAAAGGTTGGAAAATAGACATTCTAAGTAAGTTATTATTCAGTTTTATTTGTTATTATTAAGTAGAATATTTTATTTTGATATAGAATTTATTCCTTTAATAATATTGAATATATTAAATTACATATAGTATAAACTATGTGTTCAATATTGCTTAATTTTTTAGACATGTTAAGAAATTAGTAATAAAATCACGAACAGAAATTATAATTAACTTAAGAGCAAGTCGACAATTTAAATAAGTTATAATGCATTAAATTATAATTTTATATGTTAATAATATATTGTTTCATAAATTTGTATGTAATTATAATATTTTATATTTATAAATAGACTAATTTATGACATGTACACTGACGCAAAAAAAGGGGACAAACATTTTGACTGAATTTTTAGGCAATCTTCAATGTGACTTAATTTTGCGAAAAATTATCCAAATTACATGAACTTTTTTTAAATTAAAAGGCGAAGACTCTACTTTAAGAATTTCTGGGCAAAAGTTTAATTTGTTGAGTGACTCTTTTGTATTGCGCATAACGAAACATGTTTTTTTTTAATTAAAAAAAGTAAAAGTTTGTTATCATTTTTCACAAGTTCCTCGTTAAAATCTTGTTAACATTAATCTTAAAATTTATTCTTTCTAATTAAAAAAAAACATGTCGATACGATGTTTTTTGTTGATTATACACAAGTTTGAAATTTGCATTGCATTTTAAGGTATTTTAGCGAATAAATACGGTATTTTTTGAATACCATGAAACAATATCAATATGATATTGTACATGGATTTTATTCGTATTTAACTCAATCATATTGCCGTCATCAGAGTGACCCAATGTGCATCATGTGGAGGTTAACGGTCAGATTTTGCACATCATGTGGTTCTGAAATTCATCGGTGGAAATTTGCATTTACTGATCTGAATATAGCGGATAGCTGACGCGCCAATTTTACTAAAGTCAACAGAAGGTTCGCCATTTTAGCAGTCTGTTCAGATCATACATAAGTATATACATACACATACACATACTCATACATAAAAAATAAAAATTCAAGTTTTATTTAAAAAATTGGCTCATTACATATTTTGATATGTAAAATTCAACCGCCAACCTCCACGTGATGCACATTGGGTCACTCTGACGGCGCACGACGGTATGATTGAGTTAAACACGAATAAAATCAATGTATAATATCATATTGATATCGTTTCCAAAAAATCCAAAAAATACTGTATTTATTCGCTAAAATACCCTAAGCCCTAAAATGCAGTGCAAATTTCAAACTTGTGATAATCAACAAAAAACATCGTATCAACATGTTCTTTTAAAATGTTTAGAAAAGAATTTAAAAGTCTGGATTAATATTAACAAGATTTTAACGAGAAATTTGTGAAAAATGATAACAGACTTTCACTTTTTTCAGTTAAAAAAAACATGTTTGATTTATGCGCAATACAAAAGAATCACACTCAACAAATTAAACTTTCACTCAGAAATTTTTAAAGCAGAGTCTTCGCCCTTTAACTTAAAAAAAGTTGTAATTTGGACAATTTTCTGCAAAGTTACGTCACATTGAAGATTGCCTACAAATTCAGTCAAAATTTTTGTCCCATTTTCTTGCGCCAGTGTATATGTATAAGCAAAGAAAGAATAAAACTTACTTAAGTATATAGAAGTGATAAAATAAATAAAATTTAGACAATAGATGTTTTTAAATTGTTTCTTAATTTTCTACCTTGTTGCTTATATTATTTATGTTAACACAATACCAAATTATCTATTTTCAAAAACAATAATAAAATAAATTTTTGTAGTTTTAAATTCAATAATTACACAGAGTAAAGAACCATAAAGTATGACACTGACATACTTAAACTCTAAAACAAGAAATATTTATACTGTAATTGATAAGCAAATACATTTTTATTAATTCAGTAAAATTTACTTACTGTTGCTAAACCTTCCAAACAGGGACTAAACATACCACCAGCATCAACTTTGTAACATTTTGTAGTCTTTTGTATCAAAAAAAGTATTAATTTTTGTGTTTTTAACGGAGCATTATACCATTTTGTACTACATCTAAATGATTGAAATTAAAATTCCAAATAGTACAATACAGATTATATAACTTAAAAAGCGACAAGTATTGCAAAAATTAATTATGTAACATACATCGTATGATAGAAATGCGTATCATTATTTATGAATTCTTGGCCAGCATAATTAGCTAATGCTAAATATATAATATGTGTCATTATCAAAAAAATAGATTTAATAATTTCTAAAATTTCTTTTTCCATTGTCATTATCCGAGATATCTAGAAGCAACAGAGCATTAATTACTTAAAAAAAATTAATGTTTTGCAATAACAGTTTTTTTCAACAAATTTGTAGAAAAATGTAATTAAAGAAAATTTTATGTTTTAAATATTTCGTTACGTACGTTAAATAAGTTAATGCTTGCTGAACAAACACCCATTACAAATAACAATAAATAGACTTGTCCAAAACTTGCTTTTAATAATTCAGAAAATCTTACAGAACAAAACACACATTTTATTATTATTCCTTCAAGAGATCAATTAAAATGTATATTATGTAAACTGTATATAATAATGTTATTTTAAAATGTTATTTTTAAAATTTAATTTAATGAAAAAGAATTTTAATTCTATGCATGTAACTATATTTAGATTGCAATTTGAAATAAGTATTGTATTGATCAATATACATATATTCGTAATTACATAATACAAAGAATTATTTTTGAATTTTTACAAACACTATTTAAAAAGGCTAATTTAACATAACTTGTAATTTAAACTACTAACCCGATAGCTCTTCTATGAAAATCTACCGCAGCGATTATTTTGTTACAAGTTACAGTATATTTTTTAGTTAAACACATATGCGAATTAATTTCGTTTAATATATGTTTCATACGGTAGCTGAAAATTCAGATTTATATATATATATATATATATATATAATTAATCTATAAATGTATGGTATGATATATGTTAATATATTCTTATTTATATTAGTATAAACTAGAATGTAATATATATGTATAAATAAATTTATTATAAATTTTTAATAAATTAAAATTTGAGAAGAAGAAGAGGTTATGAACCATCATTTCCTTTCATTTAGATAACTTTGTAAATATTTATATGATGTAATTCTTGTCAATATCAAGTTTGTTACCCATAAAGTTCTACCAAATATGTTATAAATAGTTTTTCGAATATACGTAACATAATTAACATTTTACTAAAGAGGAAAAAAAATTACGGTTATAGAATCTGTAGGAAGATATGAAACATTATCAACAAATATACTCAGAATTATTTTTATCTCAAAAGACAATAAAGTTAATGTTCTTGGAAGATTTTGTACATCAGTATCTTGTACATACATAAATTATCAAAAATGTGTATTAAAAAATCTTTAGCTGTTGCGACTTTGCATATCGTAAAAAAATTATAAAAATATTATTATAAACAATATATTAGAATTAATAAGTAAAGTAAAAGTATAATCAAATTACATTCGAAAGATTTATAAGACTCAGACTTGCGACACTCGCAAGTGGTCCATAATCCTGAACGCAAACAATATAACTTTACATGTCAAATGCATGTACGCATTACATTGAATGTTATTTGGAAGTCATATTCAAGCCCTTCATAAGTTACGCTGAAGTTAAAAACTTAACATCCAACTAATGTCTCAAAATGACGTAAAAAATACATGCTTAACCTAACCTAACTTACTTTCGACTATCTGCAATACTGAAAGGCAGCTTTTATGACAACGTAATAAACATCCATGATCAGTAGCCATGTTATAACGTCTAACACTAATCAATATAATGTAAAGAAGTAGTTTTGACACTTATCCCCAAAATTCAACGCAAAATATATGAAATATCACGAATTTCATAACCTCTTACCTATCATCACAATCCATAACCACCTCTTTTCTCACCTATAGATATATTATTATTAAGAACATTCTAGAACTTAATAAATATTAATTATATTGCAAATATTTAAATAAAAAACAAAAAATAAAGGTTGTGTACATACAAATAATCTAATTAGAGCTAAAAAATAAAACAACAAATAAAACTTTCTGTGAAAAGTAATAATTTAGTAATAATTAAGTCACTCTCTAAATTTCTTAGAGTGAAAATACTGCCACTCCAATTTTTCGAGTGATTTTTCACTTTCTAAGAGTGAAAAAAAATTAGAGTGGCAATATTTTCACTCTTAAAGAGTGAAAAATCACTCGAAAAATTGGAGTGGCAGTATTTTCACTCTAAGAAATTTAGAGAGACAATAAAATATTATGGAATTAAAAAAAGAATATTAATTATAAAATTAATTAATATTAAAGAAACATAATATTAATCTAAAAAATAAAACTATCAAAATATAATAAAAACAAAATCATAAGTAATTGAAATATGCATTTACCTAGCAATTTTAAATAATCCGAAAGCATGTAAAGCATTTGTTAATGAAAATGATTCAGTAGCTATTATACAAGTCAGTGCAACAATCAGTCCAATAGCTAAATATACAGATATAATATAAAAATATTTTTCTTGATCGATAAAATATTCTGCAAGAAACAGAAGTTCACGCGGACGAGATACATTTAAAGGTGTTATAATATCGAGTAAGATTGTAAAATATTGGGTAAAAATGTAGAATATACTTAAGGTATATGCGAATACTGAAAAAAGTTAAAATATCATTAAATTAATATATATAATAATAATGTTGTATAATATAAAGATATAATAATATTCATATATACAATATATAATGATTTAATATACAATATTATATGTGTTATAATAATTCTATACAGTTTTTATTTAATTCTATAGAATATCTTTATATCAGGACTCTAATTATATGATATGTTAATTAAATATTCAATTATTTTATATTATATTAACTCCTTCGACGTGCATAGGCGCACAGAATTTTCCTTCTTGCGTCCTTGTAAGCAAGAAAAAAAGTCGGATTTTTATGATACCTGTTATCTAAAGATCTTTTAGTCGGTGATGTCAAATTTGAGATCAAAATTTCAAAATTTAGATCCAATATCGTTATATGTATACAGCTACACATATACGTTTATCGAAATTATGATTTATTTTATTTCATATTTGGTGATGCCTTATAGAATCCTTAAGCACTAGTTTTTATCAATCAAATAGATTTTAATTTTTTCGGCACCTATATTGGGTTAATTATTTGAATATTTTTAAATTTCATTTTGTTTTTAACGACTCAAACCAATATGATGAAAAGAAATCTAATATTATTAGGTTCCAGCAATTAGATAGATTTTGGTTTTTTGACTATCGTATTGACTTCTGCCGTTTTGAATTTGGATTTCTTTTATTTTTTACTTTAATTTCGTATTCAACGACCTTTAAGTATCAAGTTTTATGAAAATCGGATCCACCGATCAAAAATAAAACAATGTGCGCCATACGGCGTCAATGCCCACAGAGGCATAACCATTTTTCATGTCATATGGTGTCAATGGCGGCGAAGGAGTTAAATAAAATCTGTATTTTAAATTTAATATAATAAAGTACCCGTCGAGAATATAAAAAAATTCAAAATTATTTTTTACTTATCAGCCCTTTGATGTTTATATGTCAGAGGAGAAGATGGTAATATGGCCACCCATATTATCTCCGTTATTACCTGACGAATTCTAATAATTATTTATGATATTATTTGTTTAGTAACCTACTGTTATATAATAATGGTAATATGACAAAACACAATAGTCAACATTTGTTGTAAGGCATTTTTACTTTTAAGAATTTCAAAAATTTTTTAAGATACATTTTAACATTTAATTACACATACATCCTTATTCTTTTTAAACTTAACCGCATTATCATTCAAATGTATGTACACTTGAGCACTTTCTTATTATTTAACTCTTTATTCGGCTGTATATATTTCAAGTTAAACAAAATTAAACGATGATATAGAATGTTGTCAATATGGCCATCTAAGTGTGCTAGTAATATGGTTACTTTCGAGACCTTCATATCGACAAAATTCCTCGATAAATCAATTAAAGGCTTAATTTAAGGCCTGTTAATTTTTTTAAATCCTTTATATAAATAAAGTTCTTTAGATTTAAGGTTATTTTTACTTAACTTCCATTAAATGTGAATAAAAATCACTTGTTTCAATATAACAACCCATTTTATATAAATATATATGTTTCTAACAAAATACTGTGACGTTTTTAAACAAAACCAATTTTTCTACATTTATTTTTGTGGTAGTCATATTACCCTCCCTATTTTTCTTCGGTCCATTATGCAGTATCGTTACATTTTTATAAATAATATATAATATAATAAATATTTCATAAGTTTGAATTGAAAATCTAATAAGCAATACTTTGATGAATATAATCGTAAAATTTCAACTTAAAATTTAATTATTAACAAAGTTATTAAATAAAATATAAATGGGTGGCCATATTACCATTTTCTCCTCTATATATGAAATTAATTTTTTAATCAAAAATTGTAGAAACTGTTTGTTCCGGATTTAAATTATTTCATAAGTTTTCAATAATTTAACAATACTTTTTATAAACTCAAATTTTATTTAATAATGTCAAATATTTATGTAATACTTGCTTGCTATAAATAATGTAAATAATTTTCCGTGGCTTCCATGTTTACATATAATTTCAATTTCTTGGTTATCTTTTAAAGCATTCCAATTATTTCGAATACGATCCCGAAATTCCTTAATCTACTAATAAGTATGATAATTATTGTAGTATATAATGGTTTAATAATTTTTTTTAACTACTGTTGAACTTACGTTTTCGAAAACAGCATAAAATGTGATATATTTTATAACACATATCGTAAAAATAATATTGTAAGATAATATCTTTAAAATATCAGAACTGTATTCTGAGGTGTATAATTTAATCCACTAAAATAATTACGTTAAAAAAAAATTTTAATAATTAACAATTAATACTAAAACATATGTAATAAAAAAAACAATCGCTGAAGTATCCAAGAGCAGGATATAAAAAAACAATTTATGAGCTTATATCATAAACATGATAAGAATAAACTAAGTGTTTTCAAATTTTTCCGTGTCGAGAAATATGTATAAATAGAAAGCAATATGTTGTGCAGCAGTTATTTATTTAATATTTGTTCATTTTACAGTAGCTATATTAAATTTTTACTCTATTCAAATTATAGATAGACACACGCACACGCATGGAGAGAGGGAGAGAGAGAGAAAGAGAGAGAGAGGGGGGAGAGGCTCAAAATTTAAAGTTCAACTTTTCAGCCAGACGTATGTACAATCGATTCTTATTATGTCTAGTTTGTAAATAAATAAATAAATATATATATATATGTATATACATGTATGTAAATATCATTAATATAAATTTTATAATACTAATACCTGAATACTGAGAAATGATATAATTATACATAGTGTTAATACGAAACGAACGTATCTGATTTTGAAATTATCATACGGCCATAGACCAATCGCTGATAAAAAAATACGATTTATTCCATAATATTCTCTCTCATAAAACTCCATTTCAGACGATAGTTCAAACATTACTAAGCTCTGATAATTTTTAAAAAATTTCTTCTCACTTTGTTCTCATTCAATTTTCATAATTACTTTTTCTTCCTCGACTTTTCTGCATAACATCTATATCTTATTCAGTATCTACACAGTTAAATTACAAATTAATTTTTAAAACGCTTATATCCATGTAACCAGAAAAGGAGATAAGATAATAATAAGGAAACGTGCGACTCGTTTCTTAAAAAAAAGAAAGGTATATCTTAAAACTCTTATATTCATTAAAAATAATGATTAATAAAAAGTAGTTTTTCAGAATATTATATGTACACAGTATATTTTTTTATTTTTCCCTCTTACTTTAGCGCACGCAATAAGATATAGTGTTACTCCAATGAAGCTAATATTCTTATTAGAATACGTTGTGATGTTTCGATTAAAATGGTTTACATTTCTAAATTATTACAAATTAAATATTAAAAATTTTAGTGCTTTCATTACAAAATACATATCACAATCCATTGAAAAAGAAAAATGCGAAAATTAGATTCCAGAATATTAAAACCATTGATTAAACAAAGTATGTAATAAGATTGCAATACACAAAGTTAATTCTTTTTGATATATTTTTTACAATGTTTAATATATTTTTAATTTCAATATATATTTCTAATTTCTTACATTTTAAGTTAAAAAATATTAATAATATCTTTACTGTTTCTTAAGAAAATTTTGTACTCTCAAATCTTAACAATGTTGTACATACACATTGTATGAGCACACTTTTTCTGTTTAGAATTTGTACTCACATATTCTTACAAAAATCTAGGTATTTATGGGCGCAATAATGTCATGTGTGCAATCGTACTCTTGTACTTTAATTATTTTCGTGTGTGCAAACGAAGCTGTAGGCAATCAAGATTGTAGGCAATCGGGAATGTAGCCAATCGAGCAGCTCTGCTAAATTTGTGTGCAAACGAAGCTGTAGGCAATCGGGATTGTAAGCAAACGAAACCCTCTCGAATATAGCGGACATATAGCTGACGCGCCAATTTTACTCAAGTCAACAGAAGATTCGCCATTTTAGCAGTCTGCTCAGATCATACATAAATATACACGTACACATACACGTACTCATACATAAAAAATAAAAATTCAAATTTTATTTAAAAAATCGGCTCATTTCATATGGTGTGTAAAATCCGACCGTCAACCTCCACATGGTGCACATTGGGTCATTCTGACGGCGGTATGATTGAGTTAAACACGAATAAAATCAATGTATAATATCATCATTGATATCGTTTCATATTGATACCGTTTCCAAAAATTCCAAAAAATACTGTATTTGTTCGCTAAAGTACCTTAAAATGCAGTGCAAATTTTAAATTTGTGATAATCAACAAGAAACATCGTATCGACATGTTCTTTTAAATTGCTTAGAAAAAAATGGACTTTAAGAGTCTGGATTAATATTAACAAGATTTTAACGACAAACTTGTGAAAAATGATAACAAACTTTCACTTTTTTCAGTTAAAAAATATGTTTGATTTTCATGCAAAAGAGTCACAAATTAAACTTTCCCCCAGGGATTCTTAAAGTAGAGTCTTCGCCCTTTAATTTAAAAAAAGTTCATGTAATTTGGATAATTTTTGCAAAGTTACGTGACATTGAAAATTGCCTACAAATTCAGTCAAAATTTTTGTTTCATTTTTTTGCGCCAGTTTATATAAACAAAGAAAGAATAAAAATTATTTAAGTATATAAAAGTAATAAAATAAAAAAATTTAGAAAATAGACGTTTTTAAATTGTTTCTTAATTTTTTACCTTGTTGCTTATTATATTATTTTTGTTAACACAATAATTGTATATTTTCATATATCATACAATTTTCAATTATCATATAATAATAAAACAAAATTTTTGTAGTTTTAAATTCAATAATTACACAGAGTAAAGAACCATAAAGTATGACACTGACATACTTAAACTCTAAAACAAGAAATATTTATACTGTAATTGATATAAGCAAATAAGTTTTTATTAATGCACTAAAATTTACTTACTGTTGCTAAACCTTCCAAACAGGGACTAAACATACCACCAGCATCAACTTTGTAACATTTTGTAGTCTTTTGTATCAAAAAGAGTATTAATTTTTGTGTTTCTAACGGAGCATTATACCATTCTGTACTACATCTAAATGATTGAAATTAAAATTCCAAATAATACAATACAGATTATAGTATAACTTAAAAAGCGACAAGTATTGCAAAAATTAATTATGTAACATACATCGTATGATAGAAATGCGTATCATTATTTATAAATTCTTGGCCAGCATAATTAGCTAATGCTAAATATATAATATGTGATATTATAAAAAAGATAGATTTAATAATTTCTAAAATTTCTTTTTCCATTGTCATTATCCGAGATATCTAGAAGCAACAGAGCATTAATTACTTGAAAAAAAATTAATGTTTTGGAATAACAGTTTTTTCCAACAAATTTGTAGAAAAATGCAATTCAAGAAAATTTTATGTTTTAAATATTTCGTTACGTACGTTAAATAAGTTAATGCTTGCTGAACAAACACACATTATGAATAACAATAAATAGACTTGTCCAAAACTTGCTTTCAATAATTCAGAAAATCTTACAGAAAAAAACACACATTTTATTATTATTCCTTCAAGAGATCAATTAAAATGTATATATGTAAACTGTATATAATAATGTTATTTTAAAATGTTATTTAAAAAAAATTTAATTTAGTAAAAAATACTTTTAATTCTATGCATGCAACTAATTTAGATTACAATTTGAAATAAATATTGTATTGATCAATATATATTCGTAATTACATAATATAAAGAATTATTTTTGAATTTTTATAAACACTATTTAGAAAAGTTAATTTAATATAACTTATAATTTAAAATACTAACCCGATAGCTCTTCTATGAAAATCTACCGCATTGATTATTCTGTTACGAGTTACAGTATATTTTTTAGTTAGACACATATGCGAATTAATTCCATTTAATATATGTTCCATACGGTAGCTGGAAATATTTAGACGTTCAATTTATATATATATATATATGTATATATGTAATATATAAATGTATGTATGATATATGTTAATATATATTCTAGTTTATATTAGTATAAACTAGAATGTAATATATATGTACAAATAAATTTATTATGAATTTTTAATTAATTAAAATTTGAGAAGAAGAGGGAGTTATAAACCATTATTTTCTTTCATTTAGATAACTTCGTAAATATTTATGTGATATAATTCTTATCGATATCAAGTTTGTTACCGATAAAGTTCTACCAAACATATTATAAGTAGTTTTTCGGATATACATAACATAATTAACATTTTACTAAGGAGAAAAAAAATTAGTGGTTATAGAATCTGTAGGAGGATATGGATCATTATTAACAAATATACTCAGAATTATTTTTATCTCGAAAAGACAAAAAAGTTAATGTTCTTGGAAGATTTTGTACATTAGTATCTTGTACATACATAGTGTAATAGAAAACTACTAAAAATGTGTATTAAAAAATCTTTAGCTATTGCGACTTTGCATATTGTAAAAAAATTATAAAAATATTATAACAACCAATATATTAGCATTAATAAGTAAAATAAAAGTATAATCAAATTACATTCAAAGGATTTATAAGACTCAGACTTACGACACTCGCAAGTGATCTATAACCCTGAACGCAAACAATATAACTTTATATGTCAAATGCGTGTACGCATTACATCTAATGTTATTTGGAAGTCATATTCAAGCCCTTTATAAGTTACGCTGAAGTTAAAAACTTAACATCCAACATATGTCTCAAAATGACGTACAAAATACATGCTTAACATAACCTGACCTACTTTTGACTATCTGCAATATTAAAATGCAGCTTTTATGACAACATAATAAACATCCATGATCAGTAGTCATGTTATAACGTCTAACACTAATCAATATAATGTAAAGAAGTAGTTTTGACACTTATCCCCAAAATTCAACGCAAAATATGTGAAATATCACGAATTCCATAACCTCTTACCTATCATCACAATCCATAACCACCTCTTTTCTCACCTATAGATATATTATTATTAAGAACATTCTAGAACTTAATAAATATTAATTATATTGCAAATATTTAAATAAAAAACATAAAATAAAGGTTGTGTACATACAAATAATCTAATTAGAGCTAAAAAATAAAACAACAAATAAAACTTTCTGTGAAAAGTAATAATTTAGTAATAATTAAATCACACTAAAATATTATGCAATTAAAAAAAAAAATTAATTATAAAATTAATTAATATTAAGGGGACATAATATTAATCTAAAAAATAAAACTATCAAAATATAATAAAAACGTGAATAAACAAAATCACAAGTGATTGAAATATGCATTTACCTAGCAATTTTAAATAATCCGAAAGCATGTAAAGCATTTGTTAATGAAAATGATTCAGTAGCTATTATACAAGTCAGTGCAACAATCAGTCCAACAGCTAAATATACAGATATGATATAAAAATATTTTTCTTGATCGATAAAATATTCTGCAAGAAACAGGAGTTCACGCGGACGAGATACATTTAAAGGTGTTATAATATCGAGTAAGATTGTAAAATATTGAGTAAAAATGTAGAGTATACTTAAGGAATATACAAGTACTGAAAAAAGGTCAAAATATAATTAAATCAGTATATTGTTGCATTTGCTCGGCGGGACCGCACTCTCTCTCACTCACGCACACTCTTTCGCTCGGAATAAAGAAACGCACTCTTTTTCGTAAAACTCTTTAATGTAACTTGAGAATACAAATATTCTCAAACAAATAACTCGAACAGAGAAACAGAGCACGTCCGTTGAGGATTGATAGCTTCGAATTAAATTTGACAAGCGTGTCCGCGTAAACAATGCGATTGCTAAGGAGAACGCTACACAGCTGAGAGCCGAAATGCACCGAGTGTCTAACGCAATCGCAACATTTTCTTTATACCGAGCGGGAGAGTGTGCGTGAGTGAGAGAGTGCGGTCCCGCCGGGCGAACGCAACAATATATAATAATAATGTTGTAATATAAAGATATAATAATATTAATATATACAATAATATATAATAATTTAATATACAATATTATATATATGTTTTAATAATTCTATACAGTTTTTATTTAATTCTATAGAATATCTTTATATCAGGACTCTAATTATATGATATGTTAATTAAATATTCAATTATTTTATATTATATTAACTCCTTCGACGTGCATAGGCGCACAGAATTTTCTTGCTTGCGTCCTTGTAAGCAAGAAAAAAAGTCGGATTTTTATGATACCTGTTATCTAAGGATCTTTTAGTCGGTGATGTCAAATTTGAGATCAAAATTTCAAAATTTAGATCCAATATCGTTATACAAAGCTACACATATACGTTTATCGAAATTAGGATTTATTTTATTTCATATTTGGTGATGCCTTATGGAATACTTAAATACTTTTCATCAATCAGATAGATTTTGATTTTTTTGGCAACTATATTGAGTTAATTATTTGAATATTTTCAATTTTTATTTCATTTAATAACTCAAACCAATATGATGAAACAAAATTTAACATTATTAGGTTCCATCAATTAGATAGATTTTGGTTTTCTGACTATCGTATTGGGGGGGGGGGGGGGACTATCGTTTTGCCATTTTGAATTTTTGGATTTCTTTTATTTTTTACTTTAATTTCGTATTCAATGATCCTTAAGTATCAAGTTTTATGAAAATCGGATCTACCTAATCAAAAATAAAACGATGTGCGCCATACGGCGTCAATGCCCACGGAGACATAACAATTTTTCATGTTACATGGTATCAATCATAGCCGGCGAAGGAGTTAAATAAAATCTTTTAAATTTAATATAATACCTGTCGAGAATATAAAAAAATTCAAAATTATTTTTTACTCAGCTCTTTGATGTTTATATATTATAAATAAAATTAATTTTTTAATCAAAAATTGTAGAAAATTGTTCCGGATTTATATTATTTCTTCAAGTTTTCAATAATTTAACAATAGCTGTTATAAACCCGAATTTTATTTAATAAGGTCAAATATTTATGTAATACTTACTTGCTATAAATAATGTAAATAATTTTCCGTGGCTTCCATGTTTACATATAATTTCAATTTCTTGGTTATCTTTTAAAGCATTCCAGTTATTTTGAACACGATCCCGAAATTCTTTAATCTACTAATAAGTATGATAATTATTGTATATATGTATAATGGTTTAATAATTTTTTTAAACCACTGTTAAACTTACGTTTTCGAAAACAGCATAAAATGTGATGTACTTTATAACACACATCGTAAAAATAATATTGTAAGAGAATATCTTTAAAACAAGATCAGAACTGTATTCTGAGGTGTATAATTTTATCCACTAAAATAATTACGTTAAAAAGAAAAATCTTAATAATTAACAATTAATACTAAAACATATGTAATAAAAAAAACGATCGCTAAAGTATCCAAAAGCAGGACATAAAAAAGAAATTTATGAGCTTATATCATAAACATGATAAGAATAAACTAAGCGTTTCCAAATTTTCCCGTGTTGAGAAAATGTATATTTATATATATATAGAAAGCAATATGATGTGCAGCAGTTATTTATTTAATATTTGTTCATTTTACAGTAGCTATATTGAATTTTTACTCTACTCAAATTATAGATAGCACACGCACACGCACATGCACACGCACACGTACACGCACACACAGAAAGAGAGAGAGAGTGAGGAGGGACGGGAGCTAAAAATTTAAAGTTCAACTTTTCAGCCAAACGTATGTACAATCGATTTTTATTATGCCTATGGCTTATAAATAAATAAATAAATAAATAAATAAATAAATAAATAAATAAATAAATAAATAAATAAATAAATAAATAAATAAATAAATAAATAAATAAATAAATAAATAAATAAATATATATATATATATGTGTGTGTGTGTGTGTGTGTGTGTGTGTGTGTGTGTGTGTGTGTGTGTGTGTGTGTGTATGTATATACATATATGTAAATATCATTAATATAAATTTTATAATACTAATACCTGAATAATGGGAAGTGATATAATTATACAAAGTGTTAATACGAAACGAACGTGTCTGATTTTGAAATTATCATACGGCCATAGACCAATTGCTGATAAAAAAATATGATTTATTCCATAATATTCTCTCTCATAAAACTCCATTTCAGACGACAGTTCAAACATTACTGAGCTCTGATAACTTTTAAAAAATTTCTTCTCATTTTGTTCTCATTCAATTTTCATAATTATTTTTTCTTCCTCGACTTTTCTGCACAACATCTATATCCTATTCAGCATCTACACAGTTATATTACAAATTACTTTTTAAAACGCTTATATCCATGTAAACAGAAAAGGAGATAAGATAATAACAAGTAAATGTGCGACTCGTTTCTTAAAAAAAGATATATTTTATAACTCTTTATTTTATAACTCTTATATTCATTAAAAATAATGATGAATAAAAAGTAGTTTTTGAGAATATTATATGTACACAGTATATTTTTTTATTTTTCCCTCTTACTTTACAAGCGCACGCAATAAGATATAGTGTTACTTCAATGAAGCTAATATTTTATTAGAATACGTTGTGATGTTTCGATTAAAATGGTTTACATTTCTAAATTATTACAAATTAAATTAAAAATTTTAGTGCTCTTATTACAAAATACATATCACAATCCATTGAAAAAGAAAAATGCGAAAATTAGATTCCAGAAGATTAAAACCTTTGATTAAACTAAGTATGTAATAAGATTGCAATACACAAAATTAATTCTTTGATATATTTTTTACAATGTTTAATATATTTTTAATTTCAATATATATTTCTAATTTCTTACACACACTTTAAGTTAAAAAATATTAATAATATCTTTACTGTTTCTTACGAAGATTTTTGTATTCTCAAATCTTTTTAACAATGTTGTACACACACCTTGTATGCACACAATTTTTCTGTTTGTGATGTGATTTGTACATATTCTTACAAAAGTCTAAGTATTTATGAAAACTTGTCCTGCATTGATATTAAGTAATATTTAAATAAAATAGGTAAGAATTATGCAAATTTTAATTATTTATCAACATTTTTATTATAAAAATCTGTATTAAACAAGTTCTTAAAAAATTGATAAATGAAAAGTCTGTTTTTTACTTCTAGTTTTTAAAATATATAAATTTATATAGAATATTAATAGATTCTTTAATATTATCTCATAAATATTTTGCATTAATAATATCCATAAATAAAATAAGTAAATTAATAATTAATACAGTTATTTCAAGATAATAGGATAAAATAAAATTTTACTACATTGTACCAAAATGGCGAAACATTTAATATTATTTAATACAAAATATAATTAATCTATCGTAATTATAAAATTTTAGTAAAATTATCAACAAATGTTATCTCATTTTGGTACAAAATAAAATTTCTTTTCTATGTATAATATATCATATAGTTATATATATTAATACATAAGCATTTAATAATTATATATTAATATATTAATATTAATATATAATTATTATACAAAATGTAACTTGTTAGAAACTTTAATTGAACATATACTAACTTAAGAACTCCTGTCTTTATTAGGAATATTACAAAAAAATAATTATTATAATTAATTTGTACGTAAAGATGTCTTAATTAATTTCAAAAAATAAAATATCTTGTAGGAGAATTTCAATTATATTGCACAATCGACAAAATATATTAAAAGAAATAATTATTATATCTTTGATATTTGATTTCAATTACTTTATTAAACATTGTCAAATATTCATTGAAAGTGATAATAAATCAATAATAAAGTTATGAATAAATAAATTATACTTAAGTTATTTGTAGATTTAATTTTTAAATAATAAATTAAAGTAAAAATTAATACTATTATAATAGATATTATTTTAAAAATATGTATCCGTTAATCTAATTTTACAACTTTAATCATTTATTATTTGCATTATAAGAAGACAGCATGTGAAATAAGTATTATAATAACTAAAATGATAAAATAATTCAATTAGGAAAATCAGAAACAACATTTCTTTAAACTTGAATTGTTTTATAATTTATTATTTTCATTGTTTATTACATTATTTAAAGCTAATATCTTGATTTTATATTTTTAAAATATCAAAAAACAAATCTTTGCAATTTTGGACACTATGAGGACACAGAGTAAAGAACCATAAAGTAAGAAATCGACATACTTAAACTCTAAAATAGAAGATATTTTTCATATAAATAATTGTTACAATGTTGGTTAATAAATTAATATATATTCTATTGATATAAGATTTCTTACTGTAGCTAAACCTTCCAAAGAGGGATTAAACATACCACCGGCATCAACTTTGTAACATCTTGTAGTCTTTTGTATCAGAAAGAGAATCAATTTTTGTGTCTTTAACGGAGCGCCGTACCATTCCGTATCGCATCTACACAATTCCAAAAACAAAATACTAAATAATAATTACAATACAAAAAATTATATAATTTAAGAAACGACATAAAGTATTGTGAAAAAACCAATCGTATAACTTACACTACACGATAGAAATGTGTATCACAATTTATAAATTCTTGTCCAGCGTAATTAGCTACAGTTAAATATATAATATGTGAAGCTATCAAAAAGAGAGATTTAATAATTTCTAAAATTTCTTTTTCCGTTGTTATCATCCGAGACAACTACAAGTAACACCAATTTTATGAGTTTATGACAAAATTAATGCTCTAATAAAATAACAAAGGACTTCACCCAATTTTTATAAAGAAAATGTTATCAATCAATTTGCTTAAATTTATAATATATTGTATTTCTGACATCCCTAATGAAAAATATCTGTTTATAGAATATTTCTATGTTTAAAATATTAACGAAATAAATTGCCTATACAGTCTGCATTGGATCTTGGTAATGAATATAACTTTTCTATTAATTTAATAATCTTAGCTTGCATAAACTACGCGTCGACAATTTCGTCAATCTTGAAACACAGTTATTAAACTAAATACCGATGCTCAATAGCATCTCAAAATTCTTTTCTCAAAAAAGTAACTAAATACAATTTTAAATGTCTCGTTACTCACATTAAATAAATTGATGCTTGCCGAACATACACCCATCGCAAATAAAATTAAATATGCTTGTCCAAAACTTACTTTTAATAAATCAGAAAATCTAAAAAAAAACATTTTACGTTATTGTATCTTCAATAAATCAGTTAAAAATATAATTCTCTAGTTAAAAAAACATTTTAAATATATTAAATTTTTCTTTAATAAATAAACTTATTCTTTTATGCGTGCAAAATCATACTTAGATTGTAATTTAAAATAAATATTGATGAATATTTGTAATTACGATATAAACACTTTTAAACTCTTGCTAATATTATTTATGCATATGGTAATTTTAATTAAATAATTCAACAATTTAATAATTTAGTAATTTAATAAATAGAATCCGAAAATTTGTATTCAAAATTCCGTATCGCACTTTGAGTATATTTGTAACTCGCTGCGCGCGAGTTGTGCATGTGATGATCGCCAATTTTCGTCTAAAATGTGGCTGTTGAACGTAAAACACGCACACGCACACGCATACAATTTATATGCATTAATGCTTAACACGCAACATGGGATTTCGCCCATTTCTCGCCCAAATTTCTGGACCTGATTAATAATAATTTATAGCTCAAGATACTAACTCGATCGCTCTTTTATGGAAGTCGACTGCACCGATTATTCTGCTATGAGATATGATATATTTTTTAGTTAGACACATATGTGGATTAAATCCATTTAATACATACTTCATGCGATAACTAGAAAAATATTTAAATAATTTGTATATAACATAGTATACTATAAGACATTAAAATTATGTATCAATATTGTTAGTATTCTATCTCATTAAATAGTAATTATATAAATGCCTCAGCTATTTAAAGAATAGAAATAAAAGTCTTACAGATAACAAGACAAATAATCTATTCGAAGCTAATAAAAACGACTAATAATAGTACATTATGTAACAAGGGCGTAAAGTCGACCTTTGTACACGAAGCGTAAGCGATTGTGTTTAGCCATATGAGCGCAGGAGGTCGTTACACCGTGTTGTATATTGTATTTTTTGTTACTTATGCGTCGATGTGTGTTTTGAGTGTCTTGAGTTCTCGCAAATTGACAGGTTGGTGATTAGGTTCGCGAAAGCGACGAAGCGTCGGTCAATTCTACGAGAATTACTATATGCGTGTCACGAGATGACGTGAATGTTGAAATGATCAAATGCGCTGTAAAAGTCTAAATGTTTTTGCCACAATTTCATGCCATCTATTAGAGAAAAAGAACCGTCCAATAATGTTTAAATTCTGAAATCGGTGACTTTATTCACAAAAAAGTGACGCGAAAGAGACCACATTTGACGCACATGTAACAAAAAAGATTTTTATAAATAATGATTTATCATATAATCACAAAAATTTTGTACTATGCAATTTTTGCAAAAAAAAAAAAAACAATTTTAATTAAAACATTCTGAAAATAAACAAACAAAAGTATTTGACATATAAAATAACAATACATTTACCTAGCAATTTTAAATAATCCGAAAGCGTATAATGCATTTGTCACTGAAAACAATTCAGTAGCTATCAAACAAGTTATTACAACAGTTAGCTCAATAGCTAAACACACAGATATGATATAAAAATATTTTTCAGGATCCATAAAATATTCTGCAAGAAATAAAAGTTGGCGTGGACGAGATACATTTAAAGGTATCACAATATCGAGTATAATTGAAATATATTGGGTACAAATGAAGACTACACTACTAATAAGTCCGAAAACTGAAATGATTAAAATTAATTCATTAATTTATTTAATTATGAACATTACATTATAATAATTCTACATAATATTTTGAATTAATTCTTGAGGCTATCTTTATATAAGTGCAATTTTATGTTATCTAAGTTGTTAAATTTATTTTATTTTAAATTTAATAAATTTAAATAAAGTCTGTATTCCTAATTTTATGTTGTTTTTGCTAGAGAAAATGTCAAAGTTGTCGTATTTTATCGATCAATGTTATTAATTCCAATTTATTAATCCTTTAATTGCCTTTACATATTGTAATTAAAAATCCTTTTCTATTATTAAATTATAGACAGTAACACGTCTTTACATAAAAAAAAAAGTTGTAAAATTTTTGGCAGCGAATTTTTAATTTTGTAAAGGCAGTTAAAAGATTAATGAATTAGAATTAATTATCCTGATCGCTAAAACAGGACAACTTTAGTATTTTCTTAAGTTCTTGTAATAAAACAATCGATTAGAACATTTTATCGAATAATCAAAATTATTTTTTGCATATCAATTTTTAGGTTAATGTTAAGTTCTTGTACAAAATTAATTTTTATGGTACAATCGATGTAATACGACAAGAATGTTTGTCTTGTGCGTATTTAGATTATTCAATTCT